>NC_057801.1:233026983-233287640 GCF_018294505.1 Triticum aestivum
GGCCGAGTCAGGCGGCTGGAGCGGCGACCCGGAGCCGGCTTGGGGTGGGCGTCCGGAGGCGGATGGAGCCGGACCCGGCCGGGCGCGGGGCGGCACCAGGGAGCCAGACGCGGCCGGACTCGAGGGGTTGGCGAGCGGAGCCGGCAAGCTGCCGGGTCACCGGGAGGTGGAGGGAGGAGCAGCGCGGACCCGGCAGGCGGAGGAGCAGCACGGACCCGGCAGCCGGCGAGAGCTGCGGGGGTCAGTGCAATGACGCGAGGCGGCGTGGAGCGCGGAGCAGAGCTGTACGGGCGGAGCCGGGAACGCGCGACGGCGGGCTGGAGAAGGAGTCGGAGCAGCTTGGAGGTGCGAGTCGACGAGGCCCGCGAGCGGCCCTCGGGAGCGGAGCATAGTAGCCGGAAACGGGGAACGGTAGGCCGTCCCTCGATCCCGATTCATCAACCCGGAATCGGATTCGGGAACGAGGTCGGATTCGGTACGATTCGATAAAGATTCGGCGTCCCCGCAGCCTGCTCCTCGATTCAGGTTTCAGGATCCAACAGCCAAAACGTGAGGCATAATTTACTTACGATGTCGTTTCTTTTCTCAAGAACTCCTCATTCTTCCTCAAGTCCATTAATTGCAAGGGATCCATTAACAACAAGGAATGCTGACCGTCAGGGAGTCGTCGTTCTTCAAGAACTACGTTCCTCGATCCATGATACCGTACCGGGTTCATCGTACCCAAATTGATTGGATCGCGTCCCCACTATAAAAAATTCGTCCAAAAGATGTATACCTTCGTTGTACCCTATTTTTTTCAGCCACCGACTCTCGTCCCTCGTTCCCGTTCCTTGCTCCCACCGTACCGGAAAAATGGCAACTATGGAGCGGAGTGGGTGCGGCTGCCGAACCTGTGGTCGGGCCGGCGCAGCGAGTCGGCAAGGCGATGAAGAGGCCGCAGGCGCACGACCACGCGGCCGCAGTCGGTGGAGAGCAGCAGCGGGGCGACCCGCGGTGGCGCGGGCGGACGAGGCGGGGCCGCGCGGACGGATGCTGCCGGCGGGAGCCGCGCAGCTGGAGCAGCAGGCAGGCACGGAGGAGCGGGGGCTCCCGTGTGCGACTGCTGCAGCAAGGACCTGGTCATGGGAGACGGCGGGTGCAGACTGAGCCACGAGTCGAAGTAGGGGCCAGGCGCAGAGGCCTGTGGGCGAATCCGCGTGGGCGGAGGCAGAGCTCCCCATCCGGCAGCGTGCCGGCGGAGAAGGGCGGGGGTCGAGGAAGAGCGGCCCCGGCGCAGGTGGCGCTGGCGAGGGGGAGCGACGCGGCGCTGCGCCACACTGTACGAGGGGGATTGTATGGCCACTGCGCAGCCGGAATACTTGGCATAGCGGCAGGCAGTAGGAGCAGCAGGCGGCGGCTCGGCTGCAGGGAGGTGGAGTGATGCGGAGCCGGAGCTGGACGCAGCTACGGGCGCGAGGAGCCGGCGCGGTGCGGCGGAGTTGGCCTGCAAGGCGGCTGGAGCAACGAGCGGCGAAGAGCAGTGCGACCACAGGAAGCACGACGACTGCCGCATGCGTTTGAGCGCAGGGATTGTATGGCCACTGCCTGGCCAATACACGGGCACTGCATGGCCGATATCTGGCTTGTGTATGGGAAACATCCGAGTAGTGTCCGACTATTACATGGCCATTATACAGGCAATATCTGGGTAGTATATGGGAAGTGGATGACCAATGTATAGGTGGTGTATGGAGGAGCGACCACGGGGAAGTGGAAGTGAGCAGGGCGCGGGTGGATGTGGCACGGAGCAAGGGCCAAAGCCGTGAGCGTGCAGACCGAAGGCGGATGACGATGACATGCCAGGGGCATGCTGATGTTGGGCCCTCGACCGGCGCCGGAGAGACGACGACGATGCTGCGGTGATGACGACGAAGAAGGCAATACCGACGACGAGGATGCGCCGTCCCGAGTGGCCGCCCCGGGGGCGTGTCGATGTCGAGCCCCTGAGCGCGGCCAGAGAAACGGCGGCGGCGTCACGGCGAAGGTGACGAAGATGGCGAGGCTGACGACGGCGGCGCGCCGCCCCGCGCTGTCGCACCGGGGGCGTGTCGATGTCGAGCCCCCGAGCGCTACCGGAGAGACGACGGCGATGCCGCGGTGATGATGTCGAAAATGGTCCCGCCCGGACCGCGGTTCCGCGGCAGCTTGCCCCACAGTGGGCGCCAACTGTCGGGGTTATCTCGCGGGCGGGTTCGCGAGACGACAGATGCCACGAGGTGGCTTGTGGTGAGGGCAAGACTGCTTTGGAGGTCAAGGGATAGGATTGGGCAAACAGCACGCGGTGATTTACCTAGGTTCGGGGCTCTCTGGAGAGATAATACCCCCTACTCCTGTATGTCTGAATATATATGCAGTATACATGTCTGGTAGTACAGAATTGCTCCTGGAGCTGTATTACAGAATGCAGCTACAGGCATCTGGCCTTAGGTATGCATGCGTGTGGTATGAGTGCCAAGTGCACTAGTGGCTAGCTTGTGGCCGAATGGGTGTGGCGTGAGTGCCTTGTGGCTGGTGGCCCAATGCAAGTGTGGACTAAGTGCATTGTGAGAGAGTGTCCTGGATGGATGGGTGTGAGCTAGCTTATATAGTGTGGCTAGCTTGTGGTGTAAGCCATGTAGGTATGGGTGTGTGCTTGGGATGTAAGCTACAGTGTGTAGCTTACATTCCAAGCCATGCTTGCTTGCATGTGTTGGATAACGTAGTAATTTCAAAAAAATTCCTACGCACACGCAAGATCATGGTGATGATATAGCAACGAGAGGGGAGAGTGTTTGTCCACGTACCCTCGTAGATCGTAAGCGGAAGCGTTAGCACAACGCGGTTGATATAGTCGTACGTCTTCACGATCCGACCGATCCAAGCAACGAACGTACAGAGCCTCCGAGTTCAGCACACGTTCAGCTCGATGACGATCTCCGGCCTCCGATCCAGCCGAGCTCCGGAGATGAGTTCCGTCAGCACGACGGCGTGGTGACAATGATGATGTTCTACCGGCGCAGGGCTTCGCCTAAACTCCGCGACGATATGACCGAGGTGGAATATGGTGGAAGGGGCACCGCACCCGGCTAAGGAACGATCACGAAGATCAACTTGTGTGTCTATGGGGTGCCCCCCGCCGCCGTATATAAAGGAGGGAGGGGGGAGGTGTGGCCGGCCCCCTAGGGGTGCGCCTGGAGGAGTCCTACTCCCACCGGGAGTAGGACTCCCCCCTCTTGCCTTGGTGGAGAAGGAAAGGGGGGAGGGGAAAGAGGAAAGGGGGGCGCCCCCCCCCCCCCTTCCTTGTCCTATTCGGACTAGGGGGGGAGGGGGCGCGCGGCCTGCCTTGGCCGGCCCTCCTCTTCTCCCTCTTGGCCCACTAAGGCCCAATATCCCCCGGGAGGGTTCCGGTAACCCCCCGGTGTTCCGGTAAAATCCCGATTTCACCCGGAACCATTCTGATGTCCAAATATAGGCTTCCAATATATCAATCTTTATGTCTCGACCATTTCGAGGCTCCTCGTCATGTCCGCGATCACATCCAGGACTCCGAACAAACTTCGGTACATCAAAACTTATAAACTCATAATAAAACTGTCATCGAAACGTTAAGCGTGCGGACCCTACGGGTTCGAGAACTATGTATACATGACCTAGAACCATTCTCGGTCAATAACCAATAGCGGGACCTGGATGCCCATATTGGTTCCTACATATTCTACGAAGATCTTTATCGGTCAAACCGCATAACAACATACGTTGTTCCCTTTGTCATCGGCATGTTACTTGCCCAAGATTCGATCGTCGGTATCCAATACCTAGTTCAATCTCGTTACCGGCAAGTCTCTTTACTCGTTACGTAATACATCATTCCGTAACTAACTCATTAGCTACATTGCTTGCAAGGCTTATAGTGATGTGCATTACCGAGAGGGCCCAGAGATACCTCTCCGACAATCGGAGTGACAAAGGCTAATCTCGAAATACGCCAACTCAACATGTACCTTCGGAGACACCTGTAGTACTCCTTTATAATCACCCAGTTATGTTGTGACGTTTGGTAGTACCCAAAGTGTTCCTCCGGTAAATGGGAGTTGCATAATTCTCATAGTTACAGGAACATGTATAAGTCATGAAGATAGCAATAGCAGAATACTAAACGATCAAGTGCTAGGCTAACGGGATGAGTCATGTCAATCACATCATTCTTCTAATGATGTGATCCCACTAATCAAATGACAACACATGTCTATGGTTAGGAAACATAACCATCTTTGATTAATGAGCTAGTCAAGTAGAGGCATACTAGTGACTACAGTTTTGTCTATGTATTCACACATGTATCATGTTTCCGGTTAATACAATTCTAGCATGAATAATAAACATTTATCATGATATGAGGAAATAAATAATAACTTTATTATTGCCTCTAGGGCATATTTCCTTCAGTCTCACACTTGCACTAGAGTCAATAATCTAGATTACATAGTAATGATTCTAACATCCATGGAGTCTTGGTGCTGATCATGTTTTGCTCGTGAGGGAGGCTTAGTCAACGGGTCTGCAACATTCAGATCCGTATGTATCTTGCAAATCTCTATGTCTCCCACTTGGACTTGGTCCCGAATGGAATTGAAGCGTCTCTTGATGTGCTTGGTCCTCTTGTGAAATCTGGATTCCTTTGCCAAGCCAATTGCTCCAGTATTGTCACAGAAGATTTTCATTGGTCCCGATGCACTAGGTATGACACCTAGATCGGAAATGAACCCCTTCATCCAGACTCCTTCATTTGCTGCTTCAGAAGCAGCTATGTACTCCGCTTCACATGTAGATCCCACCACGACGCTTTGTTTAGAACTACACCAACTTACAGCTCCACCATTTAATATAAACACGTATCCGGTTTGCGATTTAGAATCATCCGGATCAGTGTCAAAGCTTGCATCGACGTAACCTTTTATGACTAGCTCTTTGTCACCTCCATATACGAGAAACATATCCTTAGTCCTTTTCAGGTATTTCAGGATGTTCTTGACCGCTGTCCAGTGATCCACTCCTGGATTACTTTGGTACCTTCCTGCCAAGCTTATTGCTAAGCATACGTCAGGTATGGTACACAGCATTGCATACATGATAGAGCCTATGGCTGAAGCATAGGGAACATCTTTCATTTTCTCTCTATCTTCTGCTGTGGTCGGGCATTGAGTTTGACTCAACTTCACACCTTGTAGCACAGGCAAGAATCCTTTCTTTGCCTGATCCATTTTGAACTTTTTCAAAATTTTGTCAAGGTATGTGCTTTGTGAAAGTCCTATTAAGCGTCTTGATCTATCTCTATAGATCTTGATGCCCAATATGTAAGCAGCTTCACCGAGGTCTTTCATTGAAAAACTTTTATTCAAGTATCCCTTTATGCTATCCAGAAATTCTATATCATTTCCAATTAATAATATGTCATCTACATATAAAACTAGAAATGCTAAAGAGCTCCCACTCACTTTCTTGTAAATACAGACTTCTCCAAAAGTCTGTATAAAACCATATGCTTTGATCACACTATCAAAACGTTTATTCCAACTCCGAGATGCTTGCATCAGTCCATAAATGGATCGCTGGAGCTTGCATACTTTGTCAGCACCTTTTGGATCAACAAAACCTTCTGGCTGCATCATATACAACTCTTTCTTCTAGAAATCCATTCAAGAATGCAGTCTTGACATCCATTTGCCAAATTTCATAGTCATGAAATGCAGCAATAGCTAACATGATTCGGACAGACTTAAGCATCGCTACGGGTGAGAAAGTCTCATCGTAGTCAACCCCTTGAACTTGTCGAAAACCTTTTGCAACAATTCGAGCTTTATAGACAGTTACATTACCATCAGCATCAGTCTTCTTCTTAAAGATCCATTTATTCTCAATGGCTTGCCGATCATCGGGCAAGTCAACCAAAGTCCATACTTTGTTTTCATACATGGATCCCATCTCAGATTTCATGGCCTCCAGCCATTTTGCGGAATCTGGGCTCATCATCGCTTCCTCATAGTTCGTAGGTTCATCATGGTCAAGTAACATGACTTCCAGAATAGGATTACCGTACCACTCTGGTGCGGATCTTACTCTGGTAGACCTACGAGGTTCAGTAGAAACTTGATCTGAAGTTTCATGATCAATATCATTAGCTTCCTCACTGATTGGTGTAGTTGTCACAGGAACCGGTTCTTGTGATGAACTACTTTCCAATAAGGGAGTAGATACAGTTATCTCATCAAGTTCTACTTTCCTCCTACTCACTTTTTTCGAGAGAAACTCCTTCTCTAGAAAGGATCCGAATTTAGCAACGAATTTTTTTGCCCTCAGATCTGTGATAGAAGGTGTACCCAATAGTCTCTTTTGGGTATCCTATGAAGACACATTTCTCTGATTTGGGTTCGAGCTTATCTGGTTGAAGTTTCTTCACATAAGCATCGCAGCCCCAATCTTTAAGAAACGACAACTTTGGTTTCTTGCCAAACCACAGTTCATAAGGCGTCGTTTCAACGGATTTTGATGGTGCCCTATTTATCGTGAATGCGGCCGTCTCTAAAGCATAACCCCAAAACGATAGCGGTAAATCGATAGGAGACATCATAGATCGCACCATATCAAGTAAAGTACGATTACGACGTTCGGACACACCATTTCGTTGTGGTGTTCCAAGTGGCGTGAGTTGCGAGACTATCCCGCATTGTTTCAAGTGTAGACCAAACTCGTAACTCAAATATTCTCCTCCACGATCAGATCGTAGAAACTTTATTTTCTTGTTACGATGATTTTCCACTTCACTCTGAAATTCTTTGAACTTTTCAAATGTTCCAGACTTGTGTTTCATTAAGTAGATATACCCATATCTGCTCAAATCATCTGTGAAGGTGAGAAAATAACGATATCCGCCACGAGCCTCAACATTCATCGGACCACATACATCTGTATGTATGATTTCCAACAAATCTGTTGCTCTCTCCATAGTTCCGGAGAACGGCGTTTTAGTCATCTTGCCCATAAGGCACGGTTCGCAAGTACCAAGTGATTCATAATCAAGTGATTCCAGAAGCCCATCAGTATGGAGTTTCTTCATGCGCTTTACACCGATATGACCTAAATGGCAGTGCCACAAATAAGTTGCACTATCGTTATCAACTCTGCATCTTTTGGTTTCAACACTATGAATATGTGTATCACTACTATCGAGATTCAATAAAAACAGACCATTCTTCAAGGGTGCATGACCATAAAAGATATTACTCATATAAATAGAACAACCATTATTCTCTGATTTAAATGAATAACCGTCTCGCATCAAACAAGATCCAGATATAATGTTCATGCTCAACGCTGGCACCAAATAACAATTATTTAGGTCTAATACTAATCCCGATGGTAGATGTAGAGGTAACGTGCCGACCGCGATCACATCGACTTTGGAACCATTTCCCACGCGCATCGTCACCTCGTCCTTAGCTAATCTTCGCTTAATCTGTAGTCCCTGTTTCGAGTTGCAAATATTAGCAACAGAACCAGTATCAAATACCCAGGTGCTACTGCGAGCATTAGTAAGGTACACATCAATAACATGTATATCACATATACCTTTGTTCACTTTGCCATCCTTCTTATCCGCCAAATACTTCGGGCAGTTCCGCTTCCAGTGTCCTGTCTGCTTGCAGTAGAAGCACTCAGTTTCAGGCTTAGGTCCAGACTTGGGTTTCTTCTCTTGAGCAGCAACTTGCTTGCCGTTCTTTTTGAAGTTTCCCTTCTTCTTCCCTTTGCCCTTCTTCTTGAAACTGGTGGTTTTGTTAACCATCAACACTTGATGCTCCTTCTTGATTTCTACCTCCGCAGCTTTCAGCATTGCGAAGAGCTCGGTAATAGTCTTGTTCATCCCTTGCATATTATAGTTCATCACGAAGCTCTTGTAGCTTGGTGGCAGTGATTGGAGAATTCTGTCAATGACACTATCATCAGGAAGATTAACTCCCAGTTGAATCAAGTGATTATTATACCCAGACATTTTGAGTATGTGTTCACTGACAGAACTATTCTCCTCCATCTTGCAGCTATAGAACTTATTGGAGACTTCATATCTCTCAATCCGGGCATTTGCTTGAAATATTAACTTCAACTCCTGGAACATCTCATATGCTCCATGACGTTCAAAACGTCGTTGAAGACCCGGTTCTAAGCCATAAAGCATGGCACACTGAACTATCGAGTAGTCATCAGCTTTGCTCTGCCAGACGTTCTTAACGTCGTCAGTTGCATCAGCAGCAGGCCTGGCACCCAGCGGTGCTTCCAGGACGTAACTTTTCTGTGCAGCAATGAGGATAATCCTCAGGTTACGGACCCGGTCCGTGTAATTGCTACCATCATCTTTCAACTTTGCTTTCTCAAGGAACGCATTAAAATTCAACGGAACAACAGCACGAGCCATCTATTTACAAACAAACATAGACAAGCAAAATACTATCAGGTACTAAGTTCATGATAAATTTAAGTTCAATTAATCATATTACCTAAGAACTCCCACTTAGACAGACATCTCTCTAGTCATCTAAGTGATCACGTGATCCAAATCAACTAAACCATGTCCGATCATCACGTGAGATGGAGTAGTTTCAATGGTGAACATCGCTATGTTGATCATATCTACTATATGATTCACGCTCGACCTTTCGGTCTCCGTGTTCCGAGGCCATATCTGTATATGCTAGGCTCGTCAAGTATAACCTGAGTAGTCCGCGTGAGCAACTGTTTTGCACCCGTTGTATTTGAACGTAGAGCCTATCACACCCGATCATCACGTGGTGTCTCAGCACGAAGAACTTTCGCAACGGTGCATACTCAGGGAGAACACTTCTTGTTAATTAGTGAGAGATCATCTTAAAATGCTACCGTCAATCAAAGCAAGATAAGATGCATAAAGGATAAACATCACATGCAATCAATATAAGTGATATGATATGGCCATCATCATCTTGTGCTTGTGATCTCCATCTTCGAAGCACCATCATGATCACCATCGTCACCGGCGGGACACCTTGATCTCCATCGTAGCATCGTTGTTGTTTACGCCATCTATTGCTTCTACGACTATCGCTACCTGTCACATCCCTAGTTCTGGCCTGACCTATGCTTGCTTCCATCTGTGCATCATGTTTAAATTTTTGTAACTTGAACTGAGGGAAATTGGAAGCCTCAAAACCCTAAATAAAAGAAGGGCAAAAACCCTAAAAATCTCATTCATTGTTCCAAAATGCTCTTCTAAAATGTTTGATAATTTTTGGCAAGGGTTCTGGTCCCAACCAAAATATTGAACATTTTTAAGGATTTATTTTTGGGACTTTGAATTTAAATCATTAGCTATTTGAATTTGAATTATATTCATATAACTAGAATATAATTTCAAATACCCCTGAAATATTTTATGAGCTTTTGGAAAAGTCCATCTAGCAAAATAAAAATATTCAGAGGAGCTTTTGGCATTGTTTGAATTATTCTAAATTCAAAACAGTGGCAAAAGATTAAATAAAAATAAAACAGAACAGAAAAATTAAAAAAGAGCAGAAGACTTACCTGGTAGCCCACCAGCAGCCCAGCCACTTACCTGGTGGCCAACAGGACCGGCCCAGCGCGGCCCAGCCCACCTCCTCCTGTCGTCTTCCCCGCGCCAGTAGGCAGCGCGCGTGGCCGACGGGCGCCGACGCTACCTCGGCCACCTCCTGCTTCCCCGGCCACCGCCTGCTTCCACCGCAACGCCACAGCCTTCTAGCATCGCCACGCAGCCCCCTGATCCCTCTCGCTCACTCCCTCGAGCTCATCCCTCTCCTCTGCTTCCTCTCTCTCACTCGCCCGAACGCAGCCGTCGCCGCCGACGAGCTCCCCCGCGGCCACCGCCACCCCCTCTCCTCTCCGACGCGCTCCCGAGCTCCGCTGTTCCGCCCTCGTCCTCCTCGTCGTCTCACGCGACCAGAAGGGCCCCGAGCAGCCGCCATCGTCATCGTCTTCAAGCTTCAGCCCCGGCGCCCTTCTCCGTCGATTCGGCCACTCCGGCGCGCCCCCGAGACCACTAACCATCCCTGCAGCTCCGCGGTGAGCCTTTGACCCGATTCCCCCTTTCCTCGTCGTCCTTCGCGAGCTCTAGCCCCGATCCCCAACCATGACTGAAGCATCTCGCCGCCGGCCATGGCGTGGCCGTGGCCACGGCCACCGCAGCTCGCTCCCGAGCCCACCAGCGTGCTCACCGCAACCTTAGGAACCCAAAGCACCTAACCACTCGTCCTCCCGTGCACCGCAGCGCCGGTCCCGCGAACCCCCGAGCTCTGGCCGCCGCCTCGGGCTCCACTCCGACGAACCCCGGCCACCCCCGCACCTCCCGTTGGTCCCCCTAGATGCGCACGGGCACGGGCTACCTCCTGGTGCCCTTGGCGCGTCGATCCGTCGTCTCTGGCGCAACTTCGGCGAGCCACCGCCGCGTCTGGTCGTTGCCGGCGGCTAGACGCCGGTGGATTAGCCCCGGTTGACCAGGGATTTGACCCCCCTGGGTCACTGACGTGTGGGCCCGTCCCCTGCTAACTTTTGGTTAAGTTAATAACTAATTTTAATTAAGCCACTGACTCACTGACATGCGGGCCCCGCCCGGCTAACCAAGTTAGTTAGGGTTAATTTTAATTAGGTTAGTTAGTCCAGACACTGACACACAGGGCCCACAGGTCAGTTTGACCTGGACGGTGCCCGTTGACCTGCTGAGGTCAGCATGAGGTCATGCTGACGCAATAATTCCTTTCTGGAATTTAAATAAATCTTAAATGATTTATTATTTTCAGAAAATGTCCAAAACTTCTAAAATTCATAGAAATTCAACCGTAACTCCAAATTAAATAATTTATATATGAAAAATGATCAGAAAAATCCAATCTATCCATCTGTATCATTTTCATGCATGTTAGAACAACTTATAGCTTCTGTTTAGCACAAATCAATTAAATGACATTTGAATTTCACATATGGAGTTTGGTTTTGAACTTAGGGTTCAAACCAACTTCATTTAACTTTGTTGCTAGCTGCATTAGCTCAAACCACAGCATATTGCCATGTCACACTCATGCATCATATTGTTGCATTGCATTGATTGTGTTCTTTCTCTGTTGCCGGTGTTTGTCCCCTCTCGATAGACGTGATGCCGATGATGTGATCGATGACACCGATGAAGAGCTATATTATCTTCAGAAGTGCCAGGCAAGCAAAACCTCCTTGTTCATTCCGATACAATCCCACCCTCTCGCTCCTGCTCTCTTTTACTGCATTAGGACAACAACGACATATTTGTTACTTGTTGCGGTAATTGAACCCCTTTATCCTTTGCATGACCTGTCATTGCCATAGTAAATAGATGAAACCCACTAGCATGAGTAGGAGTTGTTTGAGCCCTGTTGTGCCTACTCATTCATGCTTATTGTCATGCCTGCTACTGCTTAGAGTTGTGTCAGGTCTGATTCATCCGGGATGAATCAGAGGTGTGTGAACATGTCCTACTGTGTGTGAGCTAAGTGTGTGAACACGATTTGGTAAAAGGTGTCGGTGAGAGGCCATGTAGGAGTACATGGTGGGTTGTCTCATTGAAGCCGTCCTTAGGAACTGAATTCTGTGTTTGTGATCCATGATTCAGCTACTACCATGCATTGGGCCCTGAAATATGACCCCGCTCGACTTCTTATTCACCCTAGTCCTCTGTCCAGGAGTTGCAAGTAGTTTCTGGTGTTTGTAGCTTACTGGAGGCCGTGGACAGCGCTGACCGTAGGGGTGGGCTGTGATGCGGTAGGTACGTGGCACGGTGTACCGGATGCCCGTTTGGTATCTCGGGAACCCTGTTCACATCGTTTGGGGCTGTGAGCGAAACTCCGGCCGGATCTCCTCATGGATGGAACCCGAATAGGCAATAAACCTGGACTAGGGACTTGAGTGTTTAGGTAGGTCGTGGTCTACACCCACGTCGGCTTTCGCTTGAAGTCTGTCGAGCACATGTCGTGTGTAGACGCTAAGTGGTGGAAACATGTATGAAGAAGTACACCCCTGCAGGGTTAACATCATCCATTCGAATAGCCGTGTCCGCGGTAAAGGACTTCTGGGTTGCTTATATCAGTTCATAGACAAGTGAAAGTGGATACCCTAAAATACGCAAGATAATCGTGAGTGCTATGGATGGCGTTCTCGTAGGGAGACGGGAGCAGATCCATAGTGGTGTATTGATATGGTGAATATGTGGACTCGTGTGCGCCACCTCAAAAGAGTTACTTGCAGTCGTAGTTCAGGATAGCCACCGAGTCAAAGCTGGCTTGCTGCAGTTAAACCCCCACCATCCCCTTTGTTGATAATGATGCATATGTAGTTAGTTCTGATGTAAGTCTTGCTGGGTACATTTGTACTCACGTTGCTTAATTTATGTTTTTGCAGAGAGACTTCAGTCTCACTAGTAGTTCCACGTGGACTTCGACGTTTAGCTTGTTACCTCAGCTACGATCTTGTGCCTCGGCAGGATTGGGTAGATAGTCAGGCTTCTCAGCCTTTTTCATTTGTAGATGTCTGTACTCAGACATGTTAAGCTTCCGCTTGTGTTTTGACTTTTATGCTCTGATTGTTGGGTCATGAGACCCATGTTTGTAATATCTCGCTCCTCGGAGCCTATTGAATAAATACTTGAGTCGTAGAGTCATGTTGTGATGCCATGATGTATTTGCACATATCGAGCATATTGTGTGTATGTTATTGAAATGCTTGGTATGTGTGGGATCTGACTATCTAGTTGTTTATCTTTAGTAGCCTCTCTTACTGGGAAATGTCTCCTAGTGTTTCCACCGAGCCATGGTAGCTTGCTACTGCTCCGGAACACTTAGGCTGGCCGGCATGTGTCCTTCTTCGTTCCTGTGTCTGTCCCTTCGGGGAAATGTCATGCGATGAATACCGGAGTCCTGTTAGCCCGCTACAGCCCGGTTCACCGGAGTCCTGCTAGCCCAGTGCTACAGCCTGGATTCACTCGCTGATGACCGACACGTTCGATGCTGGGTCATGGATGCCTGTCCCTATAACTTAGTGCCACTTTGGGTTCACGACTAGCCATGTCAGCTCGGGTTCTTTGTCATATGGATGCTAGCGACACTATCATATACATGAGCCAAAAGGCGCAAACGGTCCCGGGCCAGGTAAGGTGGCACCCGTGGGAATACCGTGCGTGAGGCCGCAAAGTGATATGGTGTGTTACATGCTAGATCGGTGTGACTTAGGATCGGGGTCCTGACAGCGTTGGTATCAAAGCTTGACTGCCTGTAGGATTACCAAGCCAAACTGGTCGAAGTTGAGTCTAGAAATTCTTTAGTTATATAAGGGAATTGATTGTGGGATGGAACGTAAGGCTCTTTTTACTCCTTATACCTTATGCCCTTCTGATCTGAGTCAACCTCTTCTCTTCCACGGGGATTAAGAACTAAGCTTCTCATCTATCTACTAGGATGACGAGTTACTATGTTAGAGACTTATAGGATTGATAGTTTCAAGCCTCAATTCAGTTTCTACCTCTGTATGCTAACTATTGATCTCGGAACCTTGATATTGTGCTTCTGAGTGGCTATGCCACCATTTTGTAGCATGTCTCCAATCTTTTGAGCATTTACAGCCGTTATGCTGTCCGAGTCATCCCAGGTTTCTAAACAATCTGATGCATTTGCAAAATCCTTTCCCTCTGGTTTCGATGTTCCTTTATGCCAGCTCAATCACACTAATTGTTGAGTTGAGGTATTCTATTGCCTTGACATTTATGTTGGAGTTATTATTATGACCCTAGGTGCCTTAGGGGATCATCTAGTAGTCTAGCCATGTTTTGTGTTCCCAGTGTGATGATTCTGGCCTTTATTCTCGAAAGCATCCCGTGATGCCACTTAGTAGTAGGTATTCTACTCCTTGGGTTTTGAACCCAAGATTCACCCTCCTTACCTCGTGTTGATAGTGTTGCTAGTTCCTTTAGGATATTAGTAACCTTTGCGATAGTCCTCGAGGTCCATGGTATTTCGTTCTTCCAAATACCATGAACCATTCTTGGCAGGAGTTCTTCTGAACCAAAAGATGACAGCAAGAGTGCTCTCGATGAGTTCTCCATGCTATATTGTGACTCTGCCAGTCCTATCTCTCTGCATGGGTTATCTGGAAGAAATGTTGATCTCGCTCGACATACTAATCTATGCATCCACAACTCAGAAAATTATATGTTCCTTTGAGTTGTTCTCTTTAGTTGCATTCTGACCCTCGTCTATCAATTGATAGTCAAGAGTATGCGTGCGTTCGTTTATCGATGCCTATTACTCTTGTGGTCCGTCAAGCCATTTTATTCTGGAATGACTAGGAGAAACAAACTCCAGTACCTCTTCCATATCCAGGATTGGGTCAAAGAAGTTGTGCTCCGCAGATCAAATTGCTAATCCAGTTTTTGTTCTGCTCTACCTTGGAGTATTACCATTTTTTATATCAGGATTTTCATGAGAATTGCACCGGCTCTTGTGAATTCTTGGTGCAGTGATACTTCTTGCCGTCATTGTTCATTCCTCGGTTCCTGTGTTATTGTAACCGGAATGCCGACAAATGAATCATGGCGTGTGAAATCAATACTGCTAGCAACTCTGTTGCTTGGTAGTTAAATGGACGATAACCTCATTCTTAGCGTGTTGATTATTGAATCGTCACCCTAAGACTGATTGTGCTGCCTAGTCCCTATTTCTGGTGCACTCTTCGACCAATGAGATAGGAATTATTTCAAGTCCTCACTCATTTTATCATGTCGTCTTGCCCTCAAAAGCAAGATTATTCTCGAGCTTAGTAACATACCGGTGGTTCGTGATTTTCCGTATATCTTCTCGGAAGTATTACCAGGTTGTCACCTGACCGCTATGTTGAGTTCGTGTTCAAGTTGGTTTATCCTGTAAACCACCCTTTCTCCAAGAATCTGTGTGGGATACCCCTGAGCTAGTTGGTTAAGCTAAACAACAACTTGGAGAGCTGGAAGATAAAGGCTTCTCCGACTTAGTTCATATTAAGGGATATCTTGTATGTATGTTGAAGAAAGATGATGTCTTCATCGATTGGTCCCTATGATCAGTTGTTGGACCTATTGTCTTATCAATCCTTTGATTTGAGTGTGGGCTATCGTCAAATCAAATCAGAACCAACGATGTTCGTAATGTTGTCTTACTCGTGGCTGCCCCTCGAGCATACACCATTATATCTTTGGTCTGACCAATACTATCACCTGTTCACATAATTAGGGAATTCCATCTTCATGGAAATCTCGATGATTTGTTGTTGAGCCCATCAACATCATTTTATCTCCTCCAAGATCTTGTTGGACAATAAGTTAGTGTTGGGAACTTTTGAAAGCATTTTCTTCATGCTAGCTCATGAAGTATTTGTTTGATGAAAGGAGTGACTTCCTCTTATACACGTGTATTTGGTGAAAGTTGCCGCCGTGAATTTGAGAAAGTTAATGTTGTTTCCTTTGGAATCATCCCAAATTAGTCATGCACACGTGCAAAGAATTCTGTGGTTTGAAGACTTGCAACCTTCATTCCATATGTGTCCCGAGCACACCAAGCCACTGATTGATTTGTTCAAGGAGAAGAAGTTCCTTCATAAGAGCTAATCATATGACTTATGCAAGGACTTCGTTATCCACGGTGATGGTTCCCAACCAGAACTCGGTAGTGTTTTATTGTAAGACTACCATGTGGTCATACTTGTCTAGGACATCGTGTTCACATGTTGTAGCAGAACCAGCTCATGTTTTGGAGCTTGCTATCATAGTTCATTTCTCGAGAATCTCGCAACGTCATCTCGTTGATTTGTGTTGCAAACTTTCATTTTTCTTCCTAGACTCGATGGGTCTGGAATATCCTGACACCAACCAGATCTGAATCTCAGGCAGATATAATGGTTGGAACATTTCCCAAGAACTATAATACTGGTCCCTCGATAACCGGTGAAGTGGATGTCATGGCCAACACACCCAGCCGGAAGACCTATTATTGTAGTATCTTGATTGAAGAAGCTGGCCACCTTCCCATAAGGACTTCGTAGGATTTACTTCCTAGTTGTTCCTTATGGATTTTTGAGCTCCCGAAGTCCGACCTTTTTACTTGATGGTCTAGTTACCAAACCATTTCAATAAATGGATTACGCTAGCACATCAAGGAGAACATTAGAAGCGGAGTGCTAAATGTCTCTCGTTCGATCATCCAGATTTTATTTCCTTGGCCCCGCCAAGGGTGAAATCTGAGAAAGTGTTATCTTCCTTTGCATCTGCATCATCCATCATCATTCATCATGGTAGCAAGTTGTGTTGCCAGGATCCTTGACACGGATATTGGTAAAACCCTGATGAATATGGAAATGCTCAAGTTCTTGAGAGCACGCACAAGCGCTAGGTGTTATCATCGACACTAACTGGAGTGCTCTCAGTTTCCTCGGCAATGCTATGACCTTTTCAAACAGTGAATTCACTCTCTATTGTTGGGTTCTTCCCCAGTTACCAGAATCATTCCCAGCATTTGCATTTTGTTCCCAGCTTGCACCACCAATGGGCCATTCTACCATGGGTCTCTTCCATTTCCGGTGGTAAGCAAATTCATCCATTACATTGTCTTCAACAAGGTAATCCACATCATCCAAGTCCGAGTATGCCATTCTACCGAACCCCTCCAAACGATCGCTCGAGATTTTCCTTAGGCTGGTATAAAGAGTTTCAATGATCTCTGAATCAAAGGTAATTCTTTTTGCCACTTAAGGGGATATTTCCACAAGTCACCTTCCCTAAGGTGCCCCGTTATGGTATCGTGGCAACTCAACTCCTCGCTACGTTGACAACCGATCACCACATTCTTAAGTCTGGAATTGTTGTCTACCTAGTGAACCTTTGTCATCTTCTCCACTCCATCCCTCTAGAGGTGTGCTTCGTCTCTCAGCTCGAGAGATGTTGCTATGTCTCATTCCGAGAGTTAATCCTGAGTTGTTCGACCTTCGAGAAGATTGATCCTTCTAGAGTTCCCTTCTCCTCTCGTTGTCATGTTGGTTGGAGTTCTCGGAGCAAGACATCAAGATAATGATGGTGATCAAATCAACACTCTTATGGAATGCACCCTGGATCGTGAAGATTATACTAGTTTGCGTTTCCCCTTCGTCTTACCCTACACTTGATTCTCGGGTCGAGATTCTTGTTTAGTGGGGGTGAGTTGTCACATCCCTAGTTCTGGCCTGACCTATGCTTGCTTCCATCTGTGCATCATGTTTAAATTTTTGAAACTTGAACTGAGGGAAATTGCAAGCCTCAAAACCCTAAATAAAAGAAGGGCAAAAACCCTAAAAATCTCATTCATTGTTCCAAAATGCTCTTCTTAAATGTTTGATAATTTTTGGCAAGGGTTCTGGTCCCAACCAAAATATTGAACATTTTTAAGGATTTATTTTTGGGACTTTGAATTTAAATCATTAGCTATTTGAATTTGAATTATATTCATATAACTAGAATATAATTTCAAATACCCCTGAAATATTTTATGAGCTTTTGGAAAAGTCCATCTAGCAAAATAAAAATATTCAGAGGAGCTTTTGGCATTGTTTGAATTATTCTAAATTCAAAACAGTGGCAAAAGATTAAATAAAAATAAAACAGAACAGAAAAATTAAAAAAGAGCAGGAGACTTACCTGGTAGCCCACCAGCAGCCCAGCCACTTACCTGGTGGCCAACAGGACCGGCCCAGCGCGGCCCAGCCCACCTCCTCCTGTCGTCTTCCCCACGCCAGTAGGCAGCGCGCGTGGCCGACGGGCGCCGACGCTGCCTCGGCCACCTCCTGCTTCCCCGGCCACCTCCTGCTTCCACCGCAACGCCACGGCCTTCTAGCATCGCCACGCAGCCCCCTGGTCCCTCTCGCTCACTCCCTCGAGCTCATCCCTCTCCTTTGCTTCCTCTCTCTCACTCGCCCGAACGCAGCCGTCGCCGCCGACGAGCTCCCTCGCGGCCACCGCCACCCCCTCTCCTCTCCGACGCGCTCCCGAGCTCCGCTGTTCCGCCCTCGTCCTCCTCGTCGTCTCACGCGACCAAAAGGGCCCCGAGCAGCCGCCATCGTCATCGTCTTCAAGCTTCGGCCCCGGCGCCCTTCTCCGTCGATTCGGCCACTCCGGCGCGCCCCCGAGCCCACTAACCATCCCTGCAGCTCCGCGGTGAGCCTGCAGGGTTAACATCATCTATTCGAATAGCCGTGTCCGCGGTAAAGGACTTCTGGGTTGCTTATATCAGTTCATAGACAAGTGAAAGTGGACACGGCTATTCGAATAGATGATGTTAACCCTGCAGGGGTGTACTTCTTCATACATGTTTCCACCACTTAGCGTCTGCACACGACACGTGCTCGGCAGACTTCAAGCGAAAGCCGACGTGGGTGTAGACCACGACCTACCTAAACACTCAAGTCCCTAGTCCAGGTCTATCGCCTATTCGGGTTCCATCCATGAGGAGATCCGGCCGGAGTTTCGCTCACAGCCCCAAACTATGTGAACAGGGTTCCCGAGATACCAAACGGGCATCCGGTACACCGTGCCACGTACCTACCGCATCACAGCCCACCCCTACGGTCAGCGCTGTCCACGGCCTCCAGTAAGCTACAAACACCAGAAACTACTTGCAACTCCTAGACAGAGGACTAGGGTGAATAAGAAGTTGAGCGGGGTCATATTTCAGGGCCCAATGCATGGTAGTAGCTGAATCATGGATCACAAACACAGAACTCAGTTCCTAAGGACGGCTTCAATGAGACAACCCACCATGTACTCCTACATGGCCTCTCACCGACACCTTTTACCAAATCGTGTTCACACACTTAGCTCACACACAGTAGGACATGTTCACACACCTCTGATTCATCCCGGATGAATCAGACCTGACACAACTCTAAGCAGTAGCAGGCATGACAATAAGCATGAATGAGTAGGCACAACAGGGCTCAAACAACTCCTACTCATGCTAGTGGGTTTCATCTATTTACTGTGGCAATGACAGGTCATGCAAAGGATAAAGGGGTTCAATTACCACAGCAAGTAACAAATATGTCGTTGTTGTCCTAATGCAGTAAAAGAGAGCAGGAGCGAGAGGGTGGGATTGTATCGGAATGAACAAGGAGGTTTTGCTTGCCTGGCACTTCTGAAGATAATATAGCTCTTCATCGGTGTCATCGATCACATCGTCGGTATCACGTCTATCGAGAGGGGACAAACACCGGCAACAGAGAAAGAACACAATCAATGCAATGCAACAATATGATGCATGAGTGTGACATGGCAATATGCTGTGGTTTGAGCTAATGCAGCTAGAAACAAAGTTAAATGAAGTTGGTTTGAACCCTAAGTTCAAAACCAAACTCCATATGTGAAATTCAAATGTCATTTAATTGATTTGTGCTAAACAGCAGCTATAAGTTGTTCTAACATGCATGAAAATGATACAGATGGATAGATTGGATTTTTCTGATCATTTTTCATATATAAATTATTTAATTTGGAGTTACGGTTGAATTTCTATGAATTTTAGAAGTTTTGGACATTTTCTGAAAATAATAAATCATTTAAGATTTATTTAAATTCCAGAAAGGAATTATTGCGTCAGCATGACCTCATGCTGACCTTAGCAGGTCAATGGGCGCCGTCCAGGTCAAACTGACCTGTGGGCCCTGCGTGTCAGTGTCTGGACTAACTAACCTAATTAAAATTAACCCTAACTAACTTGGTTAGCCGGGCGGGGCCCGCATGTTAGTGAGTCAGTGGCTTAATTAAAATTAGTTATTAACTTAACCAAAAGTTAGCAGGGGACGGGCCCACATGTCAGTGACCCAGGGGGGTCAAATCCCTGGTCAACCGGGGCTAATCCACCGGCGTCTAGCCGCCGGCAACGACCAGACGCGGCGGTGGCTCGCCGGAGTTGCACCAGAGACGACGGATCGACGCGCCAAGGGCACCAGGAGGTAGCCCGTGCCCGTGCGCATCTAGGGGGACCAACGGGAGGTGCGGGGGTGGCCGGGGTTCGCCGGAGTGGAGCCCGAGGCGGCGGCCGGAGCTCGGGGGTTCGCGGGACCGGCGCTCCGGTGCACGGGAGGACGAGTGGTTAGGTGCTTTGGGTTCCTAAGGTTGCAGTGAGCACGCTGGTGGGCTCGGGAGCGAGCTGCGGTGGCTATGGCCACGGCCACGCCATGGCCGGCGGCGTGATGCTTCGGTCATGGTTGGGGATCGGGGCTAGAGCTCGCGAAGGACGACGAGGAAAGGGGGAATCGGGTCAAAGGCTCACCGCAGAACTGCAGGGATGGTTAGTGGGCTTGGGGGCGCGCCGGAGTGGCCGAATCGACGGAGAAGGGCGCCGGGGCCGAAGCTTGAAGACGATGACGATGGCGGCTGCTCGGGGCCCTTCTGGTCGCGTGAGACGACGAGGAGGACGAGGGCGGAACAGCGGAGCTCGGGAGCGCGTCGGAGAGGAGAGGGGGTGGCGGTGGCCGCGAGGGAGCTCGTCGGCAGCGACGGCTGCGTTCGGGCGAGTGAGAGAGAGGAAGCAGAGGAGAGGGATGAGCTCGAGGGAGTGAGCGAGAGGGACCAGGGGGCTGCATGGCGATGCTAGAAGGCCGTGGCGTTGCGGTGGAAGCAGGAGGTGGCCGGGGAAGCAGGAGGTGGCCGAGGCAGCGTCGGCGCCCGTCGGCCACGCGCGCTGCCTACTGGCGCGGGGAAGACGACAGGAGGAGGTGGGCTGGGCCGCGCTGGGCCGGTCCTGTTGGCCACCAGGTAAGTGGCTGGGCTGCTGGTGGGCTACCAGGTAAGTCTTCTGCTCTTTTTTAATTTTTCTGTTCTGTTTTATTTTTATTTAATCTTTTGCCACTGTTTTGAATTTAGAATAATTCAAACAATGCCAAAAGCTCCTCTGAATATTTTTATTTTGCTAGATGGACTTTTCCAAAAGCTCATAAAATATTTTAGGGGTATTTGAAATTATATTCTAGTTATATGAATATAATTCAAATTCAAATAGCTAATGATTTAAATTCAAAGTCCCAAAAATAAATCCTTAAAAATGTTCAATATTTTGGTTGGGACCAGAACCCTTGCCAAAAATTATCAAACATTTAAGAAGAGCATTTTGGAACAATGAATGAGATTTTTAGGGTTTTTGCCCTTCTTTTATTTAGGGTTTTGAGGCTTCCAATTTCCCTCAGTTCAAGTTTCAAAAATTTAAACATGATGCATAGATGGAAGCAAGCATAGGTCAGGCCAGAACTAGGGATGTGACAACTACGCTGTCAGGACCCCGATCCTAAGTCACACCGATCTAGCATGTAACACATCATATCACTTTGCGGCCTCACGCACGGTATTCCCACGGGTGCCACCTTACCTGGCCCGGGACCGTTTGCGCCTTTTGGCTCACGTATATGATAGTGTCGCTAGCATCCATATGACAAAGAACCTGGGCTGACATGGCTAGTCGTGAACCCAAAGTGGCACTAACTTACAGGGACAGGCATCCATGACCCAGCATAGAACGTGTCGGTCATCAGCGAGTGAATCCAGGCTGTAGCACTGGGCTAGCAGGACTTCGGTGAACCGGGCTGTAGCGGGCTAACAGGACTCCGGTATTCATCGCGTGACATTTACCCGAAGGGACAGACACAGGAACGAAGAAGGACACATGCCGGCCAGCCTAAGTGTTCCGGAGTAGTAGCAAGCTACCATGGCTCGGTGGAAACACTAGGAGACATTTCCCGGTAAGAGAGGCTACTAAAGATAAACAACTAGATAGTCAGATCCCACACATACCAAGCATTTCAATAACATACACACAATATGCTCGATATGTGCAAATACAACATGGCATCACAACATGACTCTACGACTCAAGTATTTATTCAATAGGCTCCGAGGAGCGAGATATTAGAAACATGGGTCTCATGACCCAACAATCAGAGCATACAAGTCAAAACACAAGAGGAAGCTTAACATGTCTGAGTATAGACATCTACAAATGAAAAAGGCTGAGAAGCCTGACTATCTACCCAATCCTGCCGAGGCACAAGATCGTAGCTGAGGTAACAAGCTAAACGTCGAAGTCCACGTGGAACTACTAGTGAGACTGAAGTCTCTCTGCAAAAACATAAATTAAGCAACGTGAGTACAAATGTACCCAGCAAGACTTACATCAGAACTAACTACATATGCATCATTATCAACAAAGGGGATGGTGGGGGTTTAACTGCAGCAAGCCAGCTTTGACTCGGTGGCTATCCTGAACTACGACTGCAAGTAACTCTTTTGAGGTGGCGCACACGAGTCCACATATTCACCATATCAATACACCACTATGGATCCGCTCCCGTCTCCCTACGAGAACGCCATCCATAGCACTCACGCTTATCTTGCGTATTTTAGGGTATCCACTTTCACTTGTCTATGAACTGATATAAGCAACCCAGAAGTCCTTTACCGTGGACACGGCTATTCGAATAGATGATGTTAACCCTGCAGGGGTGTACTTCTTCATACATGTTTCCACCACTTAGCGTCTGCACATGACACGTGCTCGGCAGACTTCAAGCGAAAGCCGATGTGGGTGTAGACCACGACCTACCTAAACACTCAAGTCCCTAGTCCAAGTCTATCGCCTATTCGGGTTCCATCCATGAGGAGATCCGGCCGGAGTTTCGCTCACAGCCCCAAACGATGTGAACAGGGTTCCCGAGATACCAAACGGGCATCCAGTACACCGTGCCACGTACCTACCGCATCATAGCCCACCCCTACGGTCAGCGCTGTCCACGGCCTCCAGTAAGCTACAAACACCAGAAACTACTTGCAACTCCTGGACAGAGGACTAGGGTGAATAAGAAGTCAAGCGGGGTCATATTTCAGGGCCCAATGCATGGTAGTAGCTGAATCATGGATCACAAACACAGAACTCAGTTCCTGAGGACGGCTTCAATGAGACAACCCACCATGTACTCCTACATGGCCTCTCACCGACACCTTTTACCAAATCGTGTTCACACACTTAGCTCACACACAGTAGGACATGTTCACACACCTCTGATTCATCCCGGATGAATCAGACCTGACACAACTCTAAGCAGTAGCAGGCATGACAATAAGCATGAATGAGTAGGCACAATAGGGCTCAAACAACTCCTACTCATGCTAGTGGGTTTCATCTATTTACTGTGGCAATGACAGGTCATGCAAAGGATAAAGGGGTTCAATTACCGCAGCAAGTAACAAATATGGCGTTGTTGTCCTAATGCAGTAAAAGAGAGTAGGAGCGAGAGGGTGGGATTGTATCGGAATGAACAAGGAGGTTTTGCTTGCCTGGCACTTCTGAAGATAATATAGCTCTTCATCGGTGTCATCGATCACATCATCGGTATCACGTCTATCGAGAGGGGACAAACACCGGCAACAGAGAAAGAACACAATCAATGCAATGCAACAATATGATGCATGAGTGTGACATGGCAATATGCTGTGGTTTGAGCTAATGTAGCTAGCAACAAAGTTAAATGAAGTTGGTTTGAAACCTAAGTTCAAAACCAAACTCCATATGTGAAATTCAAATGTCATTTAATTGATTTGTGCTAAACAGCAGCTATAAGTTGTTCTAACATGCATGAAAATGATACAGATGGATAGATTGGATTTTTCTGATCATTTTTCATATATAAATTATTTAATTTGGAGTTACGGTTGAATTTCTATGAATTTTAGAAGTTTTGGACATTTTCTGAAAATAATAAATCATTTAAGATTTATTTAAATTCCAGAAAGGAATTATTGCGTCAGCATGACCTCATGCGGACCTCAGCAGGTCAACGGGCGCCGTCCAGGTCATACTGACCTGTGGGCCCTGCGTGTCAGTGTCTGGACTAACTAACCTAATTAAAATTAACCCTAACTAACTTGGTTAGCCGGGCGGGGCCCGCATGTCAGTGAGTCAGTGGCTTAATTAAAATTAGTTATTAACTTAACCAAAAGTTAGCAGGGGACGGGCCCACACGTCAGTGACCCAGGGGGGTCAAATCCCTGGTCAACCGGGGCTAATCCACCGGCATCTAGCCGCCGGCAACGACCAGACGCGGCGGTGGCTCACCGGAGTTGCGCCAGAGACGACGGATCGACGCGCCAAGGGCACCAGGAGGTAGCCCGTGCCCGTGCGCATCTAGGGGGACCAACGGGAGGTGCGGGGGTGGCCGGCGTTCGCCGGAGTGGAGCCCGAGGCGGCGGCCGGAGCTCGGGGGTTCGCGGGACCGGCGCTGCGGTGCACGGGAGGACGAGTGGTTAGGTGCTTTGGGTTCCTAAGGTTGCGGTGAGCACGCTGGTGGGCCCGGGAGCGAGCTGCGGTGGCTGTGGCCACGGCCACGCCATGGCCGACGGCGAGATGCTTCGGTCATGGTTGGGGATCGGGGCTAGAGCTCGCGAAGGATGACGAGGAAAGGGGGAATCGGGTCAAAGGCTCACCGCGGAGCTGCAGGGATGGTTAGTGGGCTCGGGGGCGCGCCGGAGTGGCCGAATCGACGGAGAAGGGCGCCGGGACCGAAGCTTGAAGACGATGACGATGGCGGCTGCTCGGGGCCCTTCTGGTCGCGTGAGACGACGAGGAGGACGAGGGCGGAACAGCGGAGCTCGGGAGCCCGTCGGAGAGGAGAGGGGGTGGCGGTGGCCGCGAGGGAGCTCGTCGGCGGCGACGGCTGCGTTCGGGCGAGTGAGAGAGAGGAAGCAGAGGAGAGGGATGAGCTCGAGGGAGTGAGCGAGAGGGACCAGGGGGCTGCGTGGCGATGCTAGAAGGCCGTGGCGTTGCGGTGGAAGCAGGAGGTGGTCAGGGAAGCAGGAGGTGGCCGAGGCAGCGTCGGCGCCCGTCGGCCACGCGCGCTGCCTACTGGCGCGGGGAAGACGACAGGAGGAGGTGGGCTGGGCCGCGCTGGGCCGGTCCTGTTGGCCACCAGGTAAGTGGCTGGGCTGCTGGTGGGCTACCAGGTAAGTCTTCTGCTCTTTTTTAATTTTTCTGTTCTGTTTTATTTTTATTTAATCTTTTGTCACTATTTTGAATTTAGAATAATTCAAACAATGCCAAAAGCTCCTCTGAATATTTTTATTTTGCTAGATGGACTTTTCCAAAAGCTCATAAAATATTTCAGGGGTATTTGAAATTATATTCTAGTTATATGAATATAATTCAAATTCAAATAGCTAATGATTTAAATTCAAAGTCCCAAAAATAAATCCTTAAAAATGTTCGATATTTTGGTTGGGACCAGAACCCTTGCCAAAAATTATCAAACATTTAAGAAGAGCATTTTGGAACAATGAATGAGATTTTTAGGGTTTTTGCCCTTCTTTTATTTAGGGTTTTGAGGCTTCCAATTTCCCTCAGTTCAAGTTTCAAAATTTTAAACATGATGCACAGATGGAAGCAAGCATAGGTCAGGCCAGAACTAGGGATGTGAAGAGATTTTTAGGGTTTTTGCCCTTCTTTTATTTAGGGTTTTGAGGCTTCCAATTTCCCTCAGTTCAAGTTTCAAAAATTTAAACATGATGCACAGATGGAAGCAAGCATAGGTCAGGCCAGAACTAGGGATGTGACACTACCGCTTAGTGATAAAGTAAAGCAATTACAGGGCGTTTGCATTTCATAAAATAAAGCGACAACCATATGGCTCCTGCCAGTTGCCGATAACTTCGGTTACAAAACATGATCATCTCATACAATAAAATATAGCATCACGTCTTGACCATATCACATCACAACATGCCCTGCAAAAACAAGTTAGACGTCCTCTACTTTGTTGTTGCAAATTTTACGTGGCTGCTACGGGCTTAGCAAGAACCGTTCTTACCTACGCATCAAAAACCACAACGATAGTTCGTCAAGTTGGTGCCGTTTTAACCTTCGCGAGGACCGACGCTTTGTTTAGAACTGCACCAACTGACACCTCCACCGTTCAATATAAACATGCATCCGGTTTGTGACTTAGAGTCATCCGGATCAGTGTCGAAGCTTGCATCGACGTAACCATTTACGACAAGCTCTTTGTCACCTCCATAAACCAGAAACATATCCTTAGTCCTTTTCAGGTATTTGAGGATGTTCTTGACCGCTGTCCAGTGATCCACTCCTGGATTACTTTGGTACCTCCCTACTAAACTAATAGCAAGGCACACATCAGGTATGGTACACAGCATTTCATACATGATAGAGCCTATGGCTGAAGCATAGGGAACACCTTTCATTTTCTCTCGATCTTCTGCAGTGGTCGGTGATACGTCCATTTTGCATCATGCTTTTATATCAATATTTATTGCATTATGGGCTGTTATTACACATTATATCTCAATACTTATGGCTATTCTCTCTTATTTTACAAGGTTTACCATGAAGAGGGGGAATGCCGGCAGCTAGAATTCTGGCTGGAAAAGGAGAAAATATTGGAAACCTATTCTGCATAGCTCCAAAAATCCTGAAACTCCACGGAAGTCATTTTTGGAATTAGTAAGAATTATTGAGCGAAGAAAACACCAGAGGGGGCCCACACCCTGGCCAGGAGGGGGCGCCCACCCCTACTGGGCGCGCCCCCTGTGTGGCCCTCCGGTGCCCATCTTCTGCTATATGAAGGCTTTTACCCTAGAAAAAATCAGAGGCAAGCTTACGGGACGAAACTCCGCCGCCACGAGGTGGAACGTTGGCGGAACCAATCTAGGGCTCCGGCGGAGCTGTTCTGCCGGGGAAACTTCCCTCCAGGAGGGGGAAATCATCACCATCGTCATCACCAATGATCCTCTCATCAGGAGGGGGTCAATCTCCATCAACATCTTCACCAGCACCATCTCCTCTCAAAACCCTAATTCGTCTCTTGTATCCAATCTTGTATCAAAACCACAAATTGGTACCTGTGGGTTGCTAGTAGTGTTGATTACTCATTGTAGTTGATGCTAATTGGTTTACTTGGTGGAAGATTATATGTTCAGATCCTTAATGCATATTAATACTCCTTGATTATGAACATGAATATGCTTTGTGAGTAGTTACGTTTGTTCCTGAGGACATCGGTGAAGTCTTGCTATTAGTAGTCATGTGAATTTGGTATTCGTTTGATATTTTGATGAGATGTATGTTGTCTCTCCTCTAGTGGTGTTATGTGAACGTCGACTACATGACACTTCACCATTATTTGGGCGTAGAGGAAGGCATTGGGAAGTAATAAGTAGATGATGGGTTGCTAGAGTGACATAAGCTTAAACCCTAGTTTATCCGTTGCTTCGTAAGGGGCTGATTTGGATCCATATGTCTAATGTTGTGGTTAGGTTTACCTTAATACTTCTTTTGTAGTTGCGGATGCTTGAAATAGGGGTTAATCATAAGTGGGATGCTTCTCCAAGTAAGGGCAGTACCCAAGCACCGGTCCGCCCACATATCAAATTATCAAAGCACCGAACGTGAATCATATGAGCGTAATGAAAACTAGCTTGACGATAATTCCCATGTGTCCTCGGGAGCGCTTTTCTCATTATAAGAAATTGTCCAGGCTTGTCCTTTGCTACAAAAAGGATTGGGCCACCTTGCTGCACTTTATTTGCTTTCGTTGCTTGTTACCCGTTACAAATTATCTTATCACAAAACTATCTGTTACCTACAATTTCAGTGCTTGCAGAGAAAACCTTACTGAAAACCGTTTGTCATTTCCTTCTGCTCCTCGTTGGGTTCGACACTCTTACTTATCAAAAGGACTACGATAGATCCCCTATACTTGTGGGTAATCAAGACTCTTTTCTGGCGCCATTGCCGGGGAGTGAAGCGCCCTTGGTGAGTGGAACTTGGTAAGGAAACATTTATATAGTGTGCTGAAATTTTCTGTCACTTGTTACTATGGAAACTAATCCTTTGAGGGGCTTGTTCGGGGTATCTTCACCCCGACCAGTAGAGCAAAGAGTTGCTCCTCAACCTACTGAACCTACTGAAAATATTTACTTTGAGATTCCTTCGGGTATGATAGATAAACTACTAGCTAATCCCGTTGCAGGAGACGGAACATTGCATCCCGATTTACACATTATCTTTGTGGATTATTTAAGCTTGCAGGTATTCCCGGTGATGTTGTCAAAAGGAAGGTCTTCCCTTTATCTTAGAAGGGAGATGCATTGACATGGTATAGGCTATGTGATGATACGGGATCTTGGAATTATAAACGATTGAAGTTGGAATTTCACCAGAAGTTCTATCCTATGCATGTTGTTCATCGTAATCGTAATTACTTATATAATTTCTGGCCTCGTGAAGGAGAAAGCATCGCTCAAGCTTAGGGGAGGCTTAAGTCAATATTATATTCATGCCCCAATCATGAGTTCTCAAGAGAAATGATTGTTCAAAACTTTTATGCTCGACTTTCTCTCAATGATCGCACCATACTCGATACTTCCTGTGCTGGTTCTTATATGCTGAAGACTACTGAATTCAAGTGGGATTTATTGGAAAGAATGTCACAACCCTAGAGTTTGCTTGTAACTAATGGCATTGCATCCATGCATCATGTTTAAATTTCATAAAACTTGAAATGGGGATTGATCCAAGCCCTAGCACCAAATGAATTCAACTAGGTTCCATAAAAAAAATATTTTCAATAATCCCAAATGCCCTTTAGAAATGTTCATCATTTTTGAATTGGTCCAGCATCTCTGACAAAAATGATGCACCTATTTTTAGGCCCTTCTGGATTTTTGAATTAATTCATATTGTATTTGCATTTGGGCATTTAAATGCTATAAAATATTTTAAATGCTCAAATAATCATAAACTAAAATGTTTACTATTGGATATATTCTAAACAGTAGCCATGACTAGTTTCATGATTTTTGGAAATGTCTTAGCATTTTAATTAAGTCAAAACAATTGCAGAAAAAATAGAAAACAGAAACAATTTAGGAAAGAGAGAGAGAACGCCTACCTGGGCCACTTACCTGGCCACCTACCTGTGCAGCCCACCAAAGCCGGCCCAGCTGGCTGTCCCAGCCCACCAGGGGCACGCTTGTCTTCTTCCCCTTGCCAGCACACGAAGCAGCTCGGTGGCGAGCGCCAACGTCGCGCCTGGCCACCTCCTGCTTGCTGCCGCCTCCCCGACGTCGCCCTGGAGACGGCACACGCCCCCCAGGCCCTCTCAGCCTCTCCCCTTGCTCCCCTCCTCCTCTGGCTCTCTCACACGCAACCCACCGAGCGCTGTCGCCGCAGCCGACGAGCGCAACCGCGGCCTCGCCTCTCCCTCGCCTCTTCCTGCTGTCCAGAGGCTCCGCCTCGACGCCACGGAGCCCCAAGATGAAGCACGCGCCCGCGGAATGCCCTAAGCGACGCCATCATCCTCATCCTCGCTGTCGGCCACCGGAGATCCCCCTCGCCACCCCGCTCGCTCCGGTTTCGCCCCGACCTCGCCGTCTGCTTTGTCGTGACCGCTGTGAGCTTCTGCCTCTCCTCCCCCTCTCCGTTCTCGCTACCGCACGCCATAGCAACCGCACCGAGCACACCCGCATGCGCTGCCGACTGAGCTCGCAGCCGACGTGGCTCCGACCATGCAACGGCCTCGCCGTTCTGTCCTTTGACCTCCCCGCACCTCGTAGGGCTTGTAGGAGTTAACCCCGAGCCTCCACACGCACCGTAGCAACGGCTTCGAGTTCGCCCGAACTCCGGCCGCCGCCCTACTTGCCGCCGCCGCCACCACAGACCACCCCAGGTCCAGCCACCACCACCATCGGATGCACCCTGCTGCGGGCGTTCCAACACGCCCGGCTACACGAGCTCCCGTCGCCGGAGTTGGCCGGACGGGCGTCGCCGTCGTGCTGTGCTTAGCACTGGCGTTTAGCCGCCGACGTGGCACCTTCATTAGTGGCTAATGACGCTGCTATTTTAACCCCATAGCCGCTGACAGATGGGCCCCACGCCCTAATTAATCCATGTTTCGTTTCTGGTTAGGTTAGTTTAAACCCCAGCGGGACCCACGCGTCGGAGTTGACTGTGCTGACGTGTCTGTTGACCGGACCCACCTGTCATTGACCCTGGGATGCACTGGGTCACTGACCAGTGGACCCCACTGGTCAGATTTGACCCTGGTCGACGCCTGTTGACCAGCTGACGCCACAGTGACGCAGTGCTGACGCAATAACTCACTTTCTGGATTTATTCTTTTACAGGAAATTCCAGAAAATAGCCAAAACTTCTAAAAATCATAGAAAATCAACCGTAGCTCCAAATCAAACAAATTATATATGAAAAATGATCAAAAAATCCAATCTATCCATCTGTACGGGTATCATGCATGTTAGAACACTTTAGCCTTTCTGTTTAGATGAAACCAGTTAATGCACTAATATAACCTCTTAAAATGGGTTTGCATTTGAATCTTTGGTTCAAATGGACTCATCTTAATCTGTTCTAGCTTGCATTAGCCCAAAACACATTCATATTGCCATGTCATAGCATGCATCATATTGTGCATTGCATTGATCGTGTTTCTTCTCTGTTTGTCGGTGTTGTTCCCCTCGGTAGACGTTGTACCGACATTGTGATCGTTGACACTGATGAAGACTCAATGTTATCTTCAGAAGTGCCAGGCAAGCAAAACCCCCTTGTTCATTCTGATACAATCATACTCTCTCGCTCCTGCTCTCTTTTACTGCATTAGGACAACAACAAATCATCTGTTACTTGCTGCCGTAGCTGAACCCCTTTATCCTCTGCATGACCTGTCATTGCCATAGTAAATAGATGAAACCCACTACCATGAGTAGGAGTTGTTTGAGCCCTGATGTGCCTACTCATTCATGCTTGTTTGTCATGCCGGCTACTGCTTAGAGTTGAGTCAGGTCTGATTCATCGGGGATGAATCAGAGGTGGTGAACATGTCCTACTATGTGAGAGCTAAGTATGTGAACACGATTTGGTAAAGGTATCGGTGAGAGGCCATGTAGGAGTACATGGTGGGTTGTCTCATTGAAGCCGTCCTCAGGAACTGAGTTCTGTGTTTGTGATCCATGATACAGCTACTACCATGCATTGGGCCCTGATATATGATCCCGCTCGACTCCTTAACCACCCTAGTCCTCTGTCCAGGAGTTGCAAGTAGTTTCTGGTGTTTGTAGTATGCGGGAGGCCGTGTGTAGCGCTGACCGGAGGGGTGGGCTGTGATGCGGTAGGCATGTGGCCGGGTATACCGGGCGCCCGTTTGGTGTCATGGAACCCTGTACACATCGTTCGGGGCGGTATGTGGAAACCTCGGCCGAACTCCCTGCGGTTGGAACCTGATTAGGCGATAAACCTGGACTAGAAACTTGAGTGTTTAGGTAGGTCGTGGTCTACACCCACGTCGGCTTTCGCTTGAAGTCAACCGAGCACATGTCGTGTGCAGACGCTAAGTGGTGGAAACATATATGAAGAAGTACACCCCTGCAGGGTTAACATCATCTATTCGAATAGTCGTGTCCGCAGTAAAGGACTTCTGGGTTGCCTATAACAGTTCATAGACAAGTGAAAGTGGATACTCTAGAATACGCAAGATAAGCGTGAGTGCTATGGATGGCGTTCTCGTAGGGAGACGGGAGCGGATCCATAGTGGTGTATTGATATGGTGAATATGTGGACTCGTGTGCGCCACCTCAAAGAGTTACTTGCAGTCGTAGTTTAGGATAGCCACCGAGTCAAAGCTGGCTTGCTGCAATTAAACCCCACCATCCCCTTTGTTGATAATGATGCATATGTAGTTAGTTCTGATGTAAGTCTTGCTGGGTACATTTGTACTCACGTTTGCCTATTTTATGTTTTTGCGGAGAGACTTCGGTCTCGCTAGTAGTTCCGCGTGGACTTCGACGTTTAGCTTGTTACCTCAGCTACGATCTTGTGCCCTCGGCAGGATCTAGTAGATAGTCAGGCTTCTAAGCCCCTTTTCATTTATAGATGTCTGTACCTAGACATGTTAAGCTTCCGCTTGTGCTTTGACTTGTATGCTCTGAATGTTGGGTCGTAAGACCCATGTTTGTAATATCTCGCTCCTCGGAGCCTATTGAAAAAAATACTTGAGTTGTAGAGTCATGTTGTGATGGCATGTTGTATTTGCACATATCGAGCATATTGTGTGTATGTTATTGAAATGCTTGGTATGTGTGGGATCTGACTATCTAGTTGTTTATCCTTAGTAGCCTCTCTTACCGGGAAATGTCTCCTAGTGCTTCCACTGAGCCTTGGTAGCTTGCTACTGCTCCGGAACACTTAGGCTGGCCGGCATGTGTCCTTCTTCGTTCCTATGTCTGTCCCTTCGGGGAAATTTTCACGCGATGAATACCGGAGTCCTGTTAGCCTGCTACAGCCCGGTTCACCGGAGTCCTACTAGCCCAGTGCTACAGCCTGGATTCACTCGCTGATGACCGACACGTTCGATGCTGGGTCATGGATGCCTGTCCCTATAAGTTTGTGCCACTTTGGGTTTACGACTAGCCATGTCAGCCTGGGCTCCTTATCATATGGATGCTAGCGACACTATCATATACGTGTGCCAAAAGGCGCAAACGGTCCCGGGCAAAGGTAAGGCGACACCCATGGGAATACCGTGCGTGAGGCCGCAAAGTGATATGAGGTGTTACTTGCTAGATCGATGTGGCATTGAGTCGGGGTGCTGACAGCTTTGGTATCAGAGCCTGACTGCCTGTAGGATTACCAAGCCAAACTGGTCGAAGTTGTGTCTAGAAATGCTTTAGTTATGTAAGGGAATTGATTGTGGAAGGGAATGTAAGGCTCTTTTTACTCCTTATACCTCATGGCCTTCTGATCTGAGTAATCCTGTTCTCTTCTACGGGGTTTAGGAACTAGGCTTCTCATCTATCTACTAGGATGACGAGTTGCTATGTTAGAGACTTATAGGATTGATAGTTTCAAGCCTCAATTCAGTTTCTACTACTTTTAGTATGTTCTCAGTTGAACCAGAACCTTGATATGATGTTGTTAAGTGACTATGCAAATCCTTGTGAATGTCTCAAATCTTTTCTGAGCATTTACAGCCGTTATGTTGTCCGAGTCATCCCAGGTTTCTAAACAATCTGATGCACTTGCAAATCCTTTCCCTCTGGTTTTGATGTTCCTTTGGGCCAGATTAACCACACTAATCGGTGAGTTGAGGTAATCTGTTGCCTTGACGTATATGTTGGAGCTATTACTATGACCCTAGGTGTCTTAGAGTGCCACCTAGTGAGCTAACCATGTTTTGCGTTCCCAGTGTGATGATTCTGGCCACCATTCTTGAAAGCATCCTATGATGCAATTTAGCTAGTAGGTATTCTATTCCTGGGTTTTGAACCCAAGACTCACCCTACTTACTTCATGTTGATAGTGTTTGCTCGTTCCTTTAGGTTATTAGTAACCTTCGCATTAGTCCTCGAGGTCCGTGGTATTTCCTTCTTCCAAATACTATGAACCACTTATGGCAGAAGTTTGTTGGATCAAAAGATCACAACAGGAGTGCCATCGATGAGTTCTCCATTCATAATTGTGATTCTGCCAGTTCTACCTTTCTGCATGGGTTATCTGGAAGAAACCTGTTGAACTTGGTTCGACATATTAATCTATGCATCCACTACTCAAAAAGATATATGTCTCCTTGAGTTGTCCCTCTTCATTTGTATTCCGACCATCGTCTATCAATTGATAGTCAGGAGTAATTGTGCGTCCGTGTTCATTGATGCCTATTATTCTTGTGGTCCGTCGAGCCATTCTATTCTGGAATGACTAGGAGAAACAAACTCCAGTACCTTGTCCATTTCTAGGATTGTGTCAAAGCAGTTGTATTCCGCAGATCAAATGCCAATCTAGCTTCTAATCTGTTCCACCCTGGAGTATTGCCATCTTATGTCAAGAATGTCATGGGAATTGTACAACCTCTTATGAATTCTTGATACAGTGATACTCTCGCCATCATTTTTCATTCCTTGGTCCCTGTGTTGTTGCAACCAGAATACAGACAAATGGAATGTGATGTGTGAAATCAATACTCCTAGCAACCTCGTTGCTTGGTAGTAAATGGAAGATATTCTCATACTTAGCGTGTTGGTTATTAAATCATCATTCTAAGACAGATCGTGCTACCTAGTCCTTATTTCTGGTGCACTCTTTGATCAATGAGTTAGGATTTCAATCCCTTGCTTAATTGATCACATCATCTTGCCTCATAAGCAAGATTGTTCTCGAGCTTAATAACATATTGGTGGTTCGTAATTTTCCGAATATCTTCTCGGAAGTACTACCAGGTTGTCACCTGACTGCTATGTTGGGTTCGTGATCAAGTTGGTTTTCCATAAACCACCCCTTCTCCAAAAATCTGTGTGGGATACCCTGAGCTAGTTGGTAAACTAAACAACAACTTGGAGAGTTGGAAGATGAAAGTTTGTCCGACTTAGTTCATTTTCAAAGGGATATCCTTGTGTTTGTGTGGTTATTGAAGAAAGATGGTATCTTTACCAATTGGTCCCTGTGATCAGTTGTTGGATCTATTGCCTTGTCAAAACTTTGACTTGAGTATGGGCTATTGTCAAGTCAAATCAGAACCAACGATGTTCGTAATGTTGTCTCACTCGTGGTTGATTCCTCGAGCATACACCATTATACTCTTTGGGTCTGACCAATGCTATCACCTTGTTCACATGATGGTGGAAGTCAAGTGATATGGTAATTCTGATGAGTTGCTGTTGAGCCCATCAGCAGCATCTTGTCTCCTCCATGATTCATGTTGAACATCAAGTTAGAGTTGGAAACTTTTGTAAGCAATGCCTTTGTGTTCCGTTCAGGAAGATTATGCTTGGATGGAAGAAGTGACTTCCTCGAATTCACGTGCATTAGGTGCAAGTTGCTGCCGTGAATTTGAGAAAGTTAGTTTTGTTCCCTCCGGGATCATCCCAAGTCAGTCATGCATGTGCGAAGTATTCTATGGTCTGATAGACTGATCATCTTCATTCTATATGTATTCCTAGCACACGAAGCCACTGATTGATTTGTTCAAGGATAATAGGTTCTACGTGCTAGTCCCGAAGGTACCAGACGGATTTGTACAAGATTCCGTTATCCTCGATGATGGTTCCCAGCCAGAACTCGGTAGTGTTTCGTTGTAAGACTACCATGTGCTCATGCTTGTCTGGGACAACGTGTTCACATGTTTGTAGCAGAACCAGCTCATGTTTTGGAGCGTACTACCGTAGTCCATTCCCCGAGAATCTCGCAACGCCATCTCGTCGATTTGTGTTGCAAACTTTAATTTTTCTTTCTAGACTTGATGAGTCTGGAATATTTTGATACCAACCAGATCTGAATCTCAGGCAGATATGATGGTTGGGACATTTCCCAAGAACTATAATATTGGTCTCTCGATAACCGGTAAAGTGGATGTCGTGGCCAACACACCCAGCCGGAAGACCTATTATTGTAGTATCTTGATTGAGGAAGTTGGCCACCTCCCCATGAGGATTTCGTAGGATTTACTCCATAGTTATTCCTTATGGATTCTTGTGCTCCCAAAGTCCGACCTTTTACTTGATGTTCTGGGTACCAAACCATTTTAATTAATGGGTTGCACTAGCACATCAAGGAGAACATTAGAAGCGGAGTGCTAAATGTCTCTCGGTCGATCATCCAGATTTTGATCCCTTGGCCTCGCTAAGGTGAAATCTGAGAAGGTGTTATCTTTCTTTGCATGCATCGTCCATCGTTGTTCATCATGGCAGTATGTTGTGTGGCCAGGATCCTTGACATGGATGTTGGTAAAACCTTGATGAATATGGAAATGCTCAAGTTCTTGAGAGCACACACAAGTGCTAGGTTTTATCGTTGGCATTAATTGCATAGTTCTCTCAGTTTCCTCGGTTATGCTATAACCCTTTCAAACAGTGAATTCACTCTCTATTGATGGGGTTCCTCCCCAGTTACCAGAATCATTCCCAGCTTTTGCATTTTGTTTCCAGCTAGCACCCGTCATTGTGCCAGTCTACCATGGGTCCCATCCATTCCCGATGATAAGCAAAATCATCCATGACATTGTCTTCAACAAGGTAATCCACATCATCCATACTCGTTCGGGTATGTCACTCATCTGGACTCCTTCAACTGAACGGTTATGATTTGCCTTAAGTTGGTATAAAGAGCTTCAATGATCCTTGAATCAAAGGTAATTCTTTTTCCACTTAAGGGATGATCCTATGAGTCACCTCCCCCAAGGTGCCCCATTACGGAATCATGGTAATTATTTCCTCGCCACCTTGACACCATCCACCATCTTTCTCAGCGTGGAATTGTCGCCCACCAAATCAAACCCCGCCGTTGTTCTTCCATCCCTCTCGATGTGTTTTGTGTCTCAACTCAAGATGTTTCAACATCTCATTTTGCGAGTTGAGATTGTGTAGTTCGATCTTTGAGAATATCAATCCTAGTAGAGTTTCTTTCCGTCGTCATCGCGTGGATGAAGATCTCAAGCAAGGATGTCAAGATCAACGTATGCAATGAATCAACAACTTTATGAGGTGCAACTTGGATCGTGAAGATTGTGTTGGTCTTGTGGCCCCTCTATCTTCTTACCTCACATCTTGAATCTCGGGACGAGATTCTTGTTTAGTGGGGGTGAGTTGTCACAACCCTAGAGTTTGCTTGTAACTAATGGCATTGCATCCATGCATCATGTTTAAATTTCATAAAACTTGAAATGGGGATTGATCCAAGCCCTAGCACCAAATGAATTCAACTAGGTTCCATAAAAAAATATTTTCAATAATCCCAAATGCCCTTTAGAAATGTTCATCATTTTTTAATTGGTCCAACACCTCTGACAAAAATGATGCACCTATTTTTAGGCCATTCTGGATTTTTGAATTAATTCATATTGTATTTGCATTTGGGCATTTAAATGCTATAAAATATTTTAAATGCTCAAATAATCATAAAATAAATGTTTACTGTTGGATATATTCTAAACAGTAGCCATGACTAGTTTCATGATTTTTGCAAATGTCTTAGCATTTTAATTAAGTCAAAACAATTGCAGAAAAAATAGAAAACATAAACAATTTAGGAAAGAGAGAGAGAACACCTACCTGGGCCACTTACCTGGCCACCTACCTGTGCAGCCCACCAAAGCTGGCACAGCTGGCTGGCCCAGCCCACCAGGGGCACGCTTGTCTTCTTCCCCTTGCCAGCGCATGAAGCAGCTCAGTGGCGAGCGCCGACGTCGCGCCTGGCCACCTCCTACTTGCTGCCGCCCCCCCGACGTCGCTCTGGAGACGCCATGCGCCCCCCCAGGCCCTCTCAGCCTCTCCCCTCGCTCCCCTCCTCCTCTGGCTCTCTCGCACACAACCCACCGAGCACTGTCGCCGCCGCCGACGAGCGCAACCGCAGCCTCGCCTCTCCCTCGCCTCTCCGTGTTGTCCATAGGCTCCGCCTCGACGCCACGGAGCCCCAAGACGAAGCACGCGCCCGCGGAACGCCCTAAGCGACGCCATCATCCTCATCCTCGTTGTCGACCGCCGGAGGTCCCCCTCGCTATCCCGCTCGCTCTGGTTCCGCCCCGACCTCGCCGTCTGCTTTGTCGTGACCGCTGTGAGCTTTTGCCTCTCCTCCCACTCTCCGTTCTCGCTGCCGCGCGCCATAGCAACCGCACCCAGCACACCCGCATGCGCCACTGCCTGAGCTCGCCGCCGACGTGGCTCCGGCCACGCAACGGCCTCGCCGTTCTGTCCTTTGACCTCCCCGCACCTCGTAGGGTGAGGGAGTCCTGGACTAGGGGGTGTCTGGATAGCCGAACTATCATCATTGGCCGGACTCCAAGACTATGAAGATACAAGATTGAAGACTTCGTCCCGTGTCCGAATGGGACTTTCCTTGGCGTGGAAGGCAAGCTTGGCTGTAGATCTCCTACCATTGTAACCGACTCTGTGTAACCCTAGCCCTCTCCGGTGTCTATATAAATTGGAGGGTTTTAGTCCATAGGAAAGATAACAATCATACCATAGGCTAGCTTCTAGGGTTTAGCCTCCTTGATCTCGTGGTAGACCTACTCTTGTACTACCCATATCATCAATATCAATCATGCAGGAGTAGGGTTTTACCTCCATCGAGAGGGCCCGAACCTGGGTAAAAACATCGTGTCCTTGTCTCCTGTTACCATCCGCCTAGACGCACAGTTCGGGACCCCCTACCCGAGATCCGCCGGTTTTGACACCGACATTGGTGCTTTCATTGAGAGTTCCTCTGTGTCGTCACCTATAGGCCCGATGTCTCCTTCGATCATCAACAACAACGCGGTCCAGGGTGAGACTTTTCTCCCCGGACAGATCTTTGAATTCGGCGGCTTTGCACTGCGGGCCAATTCACTTGGCCATCTGGAGCAGATCGAAAGCTACGCCCCTGGCCATCAGGTCAGATTTGGAAGTTTGAACTATACGGCCGACATCCGCAGAGACTTGATCTTCGACGGATTTGAGCCACGGCCGAGCGGGCCGCACTGTCCCGATGGGCATGATTCTGCCCTGCTGCCGGACAGTGCCCTGGAGGCCGCACAAGAGTCCGCTCCGACCCTTAGTTCGGAGCAGACGGCACCAATCGAGGATGGGTGGTTGGACACCACCTTGGAGGCTGCTACCTCTATGGCGATGGAGCCAAATACCGACCATGTCCCTCATGAAGCTCGTGACTCCAAGGTGCCGGACTACTATCCGAACTCCGAACCTTCCGCGCCCCTGCCAATCGAATCCGATTGGGCACCGATCTTGGAGTTCACCGCTACGGACATGTTTCAGCACTCGCCTTTTAGCAACATCCTGAATTCGCTAAAGTGTCTCTCTTTGATAGGAGAGCCTTGGCCGTATTATGGCCAGGACAGTTGGGATGCGGACGACGAAGAAATTCAAAACCCACCCACCACCCACTTCGTAGCCACTGTCAGTGACTTAACCGACATGCTAGACTTCGACTCCGAAGACATAGATGGTATGGACGACGATGGCGGAGACGACCAAGAACCAACGCCTACTGGGCACTGGAAAGCCACCTCGTCATACGACATATACATGGTGGACATCCCAAAGGATGGGAATGGCGATGGAACAGTGGAGGACGACCCCTCCAAAAGGAGCCTAAGCACCGGCGTCAGCGGCGCCGCTCCAAATCCCACGACAGCAAGAATGGAGATTCCGGCACCAGAGATAATAACACCCCGGATAGTGCCCAAGACAACCCCCTCCAGCAAGATTCAGCACAGGAGGACGGAGAAGCCAGCCCTCACGAGAGAGCGGCAGACGAAGAGGTAGAGGACGATAATTACATGCCTCCCTCCGGAGACGAGGCAAGCCTCGACGACGATGAATTTGTCATGCCTGAGGATCCTGTCGAGCAAGAGCGTTTCAAACGCAGGCTTATGGCCACAGCAAGCAGCCTCAAGAAAAAGCAGCAACAGCTTAGAGCTGATCAAGATTTGCTAGCCGACAGATGGACTGAAGTCCTCGCAGCCGAAGAGTACGAACTTGAACGCCCCTCCAAAAGCTTCCCCAAACGCAAGCTGCTGCCCCGATTAGAGGAGGAAGCATATAAACCTACATCACCAGCGCACAATACGGCTGACCGACCACCTCGTGGCCGCGACAGAGAGGCCTCTAGGCCCTCCACTAAAGCCGCACCCTGGCATCGCTCGAAAAGTACAAAGCCATGGGAGAATGCACCGGACTTGCGAGAAATATTGGAGGATAAGGCAAGACAATCAAGATCGATCTACGGATCGTGTGGGAGCCCCACAATACGCGATGACAACCGTCGCGCCGGATACAGCAATTCCGGCCGGGCCGCACACAGTAGACAGAGCTCGCTTGAGCTACGTCGTGATATAGCCCAATACAGAGGCGCCGCACATGCACTATGCTTCACAGAAGGGTTCAAACCTGTGAACATTGAATCCTACGATCGCACAACAGACCCCATGGTCTGGATTGAAGACTATCTCCTTCATATCCACATGGCCCGCGGTGATGATCTTCACGCCATCAAATACCTCCCACTCAAGCTTAAAGGACCAGCTCGGCATTGGCTCAACAGCTTGCCAGCAGAATCAATTGGGTGCTGGGAGGACCTGGAAGCCGCATTCCTTGATAACTTCCAGGGAACATATGTGCGACCACCAGACGCCGATGATCTAAGCCACATAATTAAGTAGCCAGACGAGTCGGCCAGACAATTCTGGACTCGATTCTTAACCAAGAAAAATCAAATCGTCGACTGTCCGGATGCAGAGGCCCTTGCAGCCTTCAAACATAATATCCGCGACGAGTGGCTTGCCCGGCACCTAGGACAGGAAAATTCAAAATCAATGGCATCCATCACATCACTCATGACCCGCTTCTGTGCGGGAGAAGATAGCTGGCTAGCCCGCAGTAACAACCTAACCAAAAACTCTGGTAGTTCGGATACCAAAGACAGCAATGGTAGGTCGCGTCGCAATAAGCACAAACGCCGCATTAACGGCGATAATACTGAAGATACGGCAGTCAACGCCGGATTCAGAGGCTCTAAACCCGGTCAGCAGAAAAAGCCATTCAAAAGAACTACTCCAGGCCTGTCCAATTTGGACTGGATACCCGATCGCTCGTGCCAGATACACGGCACCCCCGAAAAGCCAGCTAATCACACCAACAGAGATTGTTGGGTGTTCAAACAGGCAGGCAAGTTAATCGCCGAAGGCAATGACAAGGGGCTACATAGCGACGACAAGGAGGAGACACGGCCGCCGAACAATAGAGGACAGAACGGATTCCCCCACAGGTGCGGACGGTGAACATGATATACGCAACCCACATACCCAAAAGGGAGCGGAAGCGTGCGCTCAGGGACGTATACGCGATGGAGCCAGTCGCCCCAAAGTTCAACCCGTGGTCCTCTTGCCCAATCACTTTTGATCGAAGGGACCACCCCACCAGTATCCGCCACGGCGGATTTGCCACATTGGTTTTAGACCCAATAGTGGACGGATTTCACCTCACAAGAGTCCTGATGGATGGCGGCAGCAGCCTGAACCTGCTTTATCAGGATACAGTGCGCAAGATGGGCATAGACCCCTCAAGGATTAAACCCACAAAAACGACCTTCAAAGGCGTCATACCAGGTGTAGAGGCCAATTGTACCGGCTCAGTCCCACTTGAAGTGGTCTTCGGATCCCCGGATAACTTCCGAAGTGAGGAGTTAATCTTCGACATAGTCCCGTTCCGCAGCGGCTATCATGCACTGCTCGGACGAACCGCATTCGCAAAGTTCAATGCGGTGCCGCACTATGCATACCTCAAGCTCAAGATGCCAGGCCCCCGAGGAGTTATTATGGTCAACGGAAACACTGAACGATCTCTCCGTACGGAGGAGCATACAGCGGCTCTCGCGGCGGAAGTACAGAGCAGCCTCTTAAGGCAATTCTCGAGTCCGGCCGTTAAGAGACCGGACACCATTAAGCGCGCCCGGAGTAACCTACAACAAGACCACCTGGCACGTTCTGAGCACGTGTAGCAATGCGGCCCCAACCCCAGCCCTCGCGACATCGCAAGATCAGTGCCACGTGTACATCATTACGCCCTGGAGATACCATGGCATAGGGGGAGGGGCACGACCACGGCAGGCCCAGAGTGCGGATCAACCACACCAGGGGCTCCCGAATTGGTAATTCTTTTTTTCCTTCTTTCCTCTCTTATTCTTAGGAATCCGTTTTTAGAAGCCCTGTCCGGCAATGGATCTGCTGAACTAACAATGCAACAGCCAGGGAAGCAGAAAAGCTACGACGAGTATCCTTGTGGTCTCCATTACGAGCATTATGCCTGTTTTACATACCATTCCGCAGCCTACCCCGGGAGGGGGACATGTTAAACAGTCCCACCCATTGCTTATTGCACTATTTGTATCGTCCTGCACTCATTGCAGTATTTTTGAATAAACAATGCATCTTTTTATCATGGCATTCACTTTTTATACATATGTTCACTTATGACATGTTGCATCCGTACACTTTTGGTACGGCTAAATACACTAGGGGCTTAAGTTCCCCAAATTATGGTGTGATAAGTTCGAACACTTTCACAAGTGCGGCACCCCGAACTTATAGCATTATATGCATCGGCTCCGAATCATGTCTTGGGTCAATAGTTGGGTTTGCCCGGCTCCCATGTTTTGGTACCTTACGTTCCGTTATATCGGCTAAGGTAGCGCTGGGAGAACCACTGCAATTGTGCCCTAGTTGAGCTGGGTGAGCACCTCAGTGGAGAAAGCTAAAACTGACCGTCATGATGGGGCGAGAGCCGGTCGCTGTTCGAGAGGTTTTTCGAGTCCCTAAAGACTTATGCCGCCTAGAGTGAGGAACCGTCTTTGTCCGGCCCAGGCGTGGATAGCGCCCCAAATTTGGCCTTCCGAACACTAGGGGCTTCGCCGAAATTTAAAATTATAGAATTCTATGGCTAAGTGAGAGTGTTCAAGCATTATAAGTCCGGTTGCCTAGTTCGTTGTGTTGAGCGCCTCCCTAGAAGGACCCAAAAATGGGAACAAGAGCGCTCCAGTTTATCCTGAACACCCCAGCACTCGTGGCATGGGGGCCGAAGCCAACGACTTGCCATCTCTCAGATTTGATAAATGGCCGCACAGAAGGTAATATTTTAAATTAACAAAACTTGCTTAGCGCATATGAACAAAGTTTTTAGCGCACGGGATAACAAAATGCGAGTCTAATCAAAGATTACATCTTTGGAGCACTCACCTGCAATAATGCGGGCACCCTTCAGGACACCCTTATAATACATCTCGGGCGTGCGATACTCCTTTCCCGGCGGCGGCGCGTCCGTCACAAGCTTCTCGGCGTCCATCCTGCCCTAGTGCACCTTAGCGCGGGCGAGGGCCCGACGGGCACCTTCAATGCTGGCGGAATGCTTGATGACGTCAACCCATGGACAGGCGTCCACCAGCCGCCGCACCAGACCGAAGTAGCTCCCAGGCATGGCTTCCTTGGGCCATAGCCGAACTATAAGGCCCTTCATGGCCTGTTTGGCCGCCTTGTGGAGCTCGACCAGCTGCTTCAGCTGGTCGCTCAGGGGCACCGGATGTCCAGCCTCAACATACTGAGACCAAAACACCTTCTCCATCGAGCTCCCCTCCTCGGCTCTGTAGAATGCGGCAGCATCGGACACGCTGCGAGGCAGATCTGCGAACGCTCCTGGAGAGCTCCGAATTCAGGTAAGTAACAGGTAATTCACTTTTACATGCTTGCTTTGCATGAAGAATGCCTTACCCGCCAATATCTTCTTCACCGCCTCGATTTCATGGAGGTCCTTTTGGGCTTCGGCCTTAACGGCTTTGGCACTCTCAAGAGCGGACGCAAGCTCGGACTCTCAAGTCTTCGAGTCACGCTCCAAACCCTCGTGTTTTTCTACGAGAGCCTAGAGCTCTTGCTGAACCTCTGCCACCCGTGCCTCCTGCTTCTCTCGCTCTGTGCGTTCCGCGGCCGCATTGCGCTCGCCCGCGGACACCGCTTCCTTCAGGGTCGCCACCTCGTTTGTGGCCCCTACAATACCCACGTTATCCCTGTTATTTTTTGCAACCAAATCCTTTTTTATAAGGTACAACTTTAATAAGGTGTTACATACCTTCCTTGTCCTCGAGTTGCTTCTCAGCATGGCCGAGCTCGCTCTCGGACCGCTCGAGGCTCTTCTTTAAGGCATTAACCTCCGCAGTAAGTGTGGCGGAGGTCAGCAGCACAGCCTGCATTCCCATATTGACATATTTGTGTTAGACTCCTGCGTATATCTTTTTAGATCCTCAGCTCGGCTTTTCTTTCCGAACACCGAACTAAGAATCAGGGGCTACTGTCTATGCGGTACTACTTTACATATCTTTAAAAAATCCTTACCTCAAAGCCTGTTAGAAGGCTGCTGCAGGCTTCGGTCAGCCTGCTCTTGGCGGACTAAACTTTCTGAATCACCGCACTCATGACGGTGCGGTGTTCCTCGTCAATGGAAGCGCCGTTGAGCACTTCCAGCAAGTTATCCGGCGCCTCCGGCTGGACGGAGGTCACCGGCGTCGCCGTCTTGCCCTTCTTACGAAGGGGCCGCCCGCCGGACTCCGGAACCACCAAAGGTTCCGGCACGGAGTCCGGCCCAAGGTCCGGGAGGTTGCCCTGCGGCACCTCCGGGGTCTCCTCCTCCTGGCCGGTCCCCTTCTGGGACCCCACCTCGGCGTCGTCAGCATCACGAGGGGAGGAGGCAGTCGGAAGTGAAGCGCTATTCACATCCGACGAACCCAAGGACCCACTCGATGAAGCGGGGAGATCATCCTTGGGCGGACTACAGGGTTGTATGCGGTGGTAGAAGATGCAATGCGACAAAAAGAAAAATTATGAGTTATTCAGGGGTCCGGACACTTACGATCTCGCCAGGGGCTTGACCCTTGAGGGCCACTCCTCGTCGCTGTCATCGGCGTTAGTGGAACAGTCCGGGGGAAGGGTCCTTCCCTTCTTGGACCCTTCAGCCTCCCCCGTTGGGGAGGCCTTCCTCTTCTTCTCTCTCCCCGCTGGGGGAGAGGCCTCTTTCTTCTCCTCCTCGTCCTTGTGGGAGGAGTCCGCCTCGGAGTCATCGGATGATGAATCCGATAACACCTGACGCCGGGAAATCCTCCGGGTTCCCGTGGCCTTTTTCTTGGACTTCTTCTCCGGCACCACGTATGGCGCCGGGACCAGCAGCCTTGTCAAACGGGCATCCGCTGGGTCTTCTGGAAGGGTAGCCGAACAGTTAACCTGTCTGGACGTCTTCTGCCAGGCTGTTAAAGGTATTGGGAGTTTAGATCCCGCATAGAGTCAAACTATGAAAAGCAAGTGTCCCATAAAGGATAACATAACTTACCTCGCCAGCCGGACGCTGCGATCTTCGGTAGCGGATGCGGGAGCCTCGGCACCCTTGAACAACACCCTCCAGGCCTCCTCATACGTAGTGTCGAAGAGCCCGCTCAAAGTCTGGTGCTGTGCCGGATCGAACTCCCACAAGTTGAAGTCCCGCTGTTGGCAGGGGAGAATCCGGCGGATGAGCATGACCTGGATTACGTTGACAAGCTTGAGCTTCTTGTTCACCAGGGTTTGGAGACAGGATTGGAGTCCGGTCAGCTCTTCCGAATAGCCCCACGGCAGGCCCTTCTCTTTCCAGGAGGTGAGCCACGTGGGGATGCCAGATCTGAATTCGGGGGCCGCTACCCATTCAGGGTCACGCGGCTCGGTGATGTAGAACCACCCCGATTGCCACCCTTTGATGGTTTCCATGAAGGCGCCCTCGAGCCAGGTGACGTTGGGCATTTTGCCCACCATGGCGCCTTCGCACTCCGCTTGGCTGCCCTTCACAACCTTCGGCTTGACATTGAAGGTCTTTAGCCACAAGCCGAAGTGGGGCTGGATGCAGAGGAAGGCCTCACACACGACGATGAACGCCGAGATGTTGAGGATAAAATTCGGGGCCAGATCATGGAAATCCAGGACGTAGTAGAACATGAGCCCCTGGACAAAGGGGTGAAGTGGGAAGCCCAGTCCGTGGAGGAAATGGGGAAGGAATACCACCCTCTCATGGGGCCCGGGGGTGGGGACGAGCTGCTCCTCGTCGGGGAGCCGGTGCGCGATATCGCTGGACAAATATCCGGCCTTGCGCAGCTTCTTGATGTGCCCCTCCGTGACGGAGGAGGCCATACACTTGCCTCCCGCTCCGGACATGGTTGGAGAAGGTTGAGGTGAGATGTGCGGACTTGGGCGCTGGAGCTCGAGTGCGCGAAGATGGATAAGCGAAGGAGGAAGAAGGCGTAGGTGAAAAGGTGGATCCTTATCCCCTATATATGAGCGGACGAAACTATGCGTCCCCACCGGCCCAGTAAAACTCGCTTATCTCCCAAGCGCTGCAAATAAATGGCGCGGTTGGGTTACCCACGTCCGTATTGATGAGAATTCCGGAATAAGGGGACACGATCTCTGCTTTGACAAGACGTGCCAAGGAAACCGCTTCGCTAAACGTGCTGAGGTGGAATAATAAAAACGATTCGAATAAAGGCTTGGCCGTGGCATGATGTCATACCACGAAGTACGTCAGCAGATTGAACCCGCGTAAATATTATTCTCTCTACGGTGGTATGTGGAATTTATTTTGCAGAGCCGGACACTATCCTGGTGTTCAAAATCTTCTATGAATTATTCGGAGGAGGAACCCGCCTTACAATGTCGAAGACAATATGCGCGTCGGACTCATCGTCATTGAAGCCTGGTTCAGGGGCTACTGAGGGAGTCCTGGACTAGGGGGTGTCCGGATAGCCGAACTATCATCATTGGCCGGACTCCAAGACTATGAAGATACAAGATTGAAGACTTTGTCCCGTGTCCGGATGGGACTTTCTTTGGCGTGGAAGGCAAGCTTGGCGATGTAGATATGTAGATCTCCTACCATTGTAACCGACTCTGTGTAACCCTAGCCCTCTTCGGTGTCTATATAAACCGGAGGGTTTTAGTCCATAGGACAGATAATAATCATACCATAGGCTAGCTTCTAGGGTTTAGCCTCCTTGATCTCATGGTAGATCTACTCTTGTACTACCCATATCATCAACATCAATCAAGCAGGAGTAGGGTTTTACCTCCATCGAGAGGGCCCGAACCTGGGTAAAAACATCGTGTCCCTTGTCTCCCGTTACCATCCGCCTAGAAGCACAGTTCGGGACCCCCTACCCGAGATCCGCCGGTTTGACACCGATATAGGGCTTGTAGGAGTTAACCCCGAGCCTCCACGCGCACCGTAGCAACGGTTTCGAGTTCACCCGAACTCCGGCTGCCGTCCAACTTGCCGCTGCCGCCGCCACAGACCACCCCAGGTCTAGCCACCACCACCACCATCGGATGCGCCCTGCTGCGGGCGTTCCAACATGCCCGGCCACGCGAGCTCCCGTCGCCAGAGTTGGCCGGACAGGCGTCGTCGTCGTGTTGTGCTTAGCACCGGCGTTTAGCCGCCGACGTGGCACCTTCATTAGTGGCTAATGATGCTGCTAATTTAACCCCACAGCCGCTGACAGATGGGCCCCACGCCCTAATTAATCCCAGTTTCGTTTCTAGTTAGGCTAGTTTAAACCCTAGCGGGACCCACGCGTCGGAGTTGACTGTGCTGACGTGTCTGTTGACCGGACCCACCTATCATTGACCCTGGGACGCACTGGGTCACTGACCAGTGGACCCCACTGGTTAGGTTTGACCCTGGTCAACGCCTGTTCACCAGCTGACGCCACAGTGACGCAGTGCTGACGCAATAACTCATTTTCCAGATTTATTCTTTTATAGGAAACTCCAGAAAATAGCCAAAACTTCTAAAAATCATAGAAAATCAACCGTAGCTCCAAATCAAACAAATTATATATGAAAAATGATCAGAAAAATCCAATCTATCCATCTGTACTGGTTTCATGCATGTTAGAACACTTTAGCCTTGCTGTTTAGATGAAACAAGTTAATGCACTAATATAACCTCTTAAAATGGGTTTGCATTTGAATCTTTGGTTCAAATGGACTCATCTCAATCTGTTCTAGCTTGCATTAGCCCAAAACACATTCATATTGCCATGTCATAGCATGCATCATATTGTGCATTGCATTGATCGTGCTTCTTCTCTGTTTGCTGGTGTTGTTCCCCTCGGTAGACGGTGTACTGACGTTGTGATCATTGACACTGATGAAGACTCAATGCTATCTTCAGAAGTGCTAGGCAAGCAAAACCCCCTTGTTCATTCTGATACAATCCTACTCTCTCGCTCCTGCTCTCTTTTACTGCATTTGGACAATAACGAATCATCTGTTACTTGTTGCGGTAGCTGAACCCCTTTATCCTCTGCATGACCTGTCATTGCCACAGTAAATAGATGAAACCCACTAGCATGAGTAGGAGTTGTTTGAGCCCTTATGTGCCTACTCATTCATGCTTGTTTGTCATGCCTGCTACTGCTTAGAGTTGAGTCAGGTCTGATTCATCAGGGATGAATCAGAGGTGGTGAACATGTCCTACTATGTGAGAGCTAAGTATGTGAACACGATTTGGTAAAGGTATCGGTGAGAGGCCATGTAGGAGTACATGGTGGGTTGTCTCATTGAAGCCGTCCTCAAGAACTGAGTTCTGTGTTTGTGATCCATGATTCAGCTACTACCATGCATTGGGCCCTGAAATATGACCCCGCTCGACTTCTTAACCACCCTATTCCTCTGTCCAGGAGTTGCAAGTAGTTTTTGGTGTTTGTAGTATGCTGGAGGCCGTGCGCAGCGCTGACCGGAGGGGTGGGCTGTGATGCGGTAGGCACGTGGCCGGGTATACCGGGCGCCCGTTTGGTGTCATGGAATCCTGTACACATTGTTCGGGGCCGTATGTGGAAACCTCGGCCGGACTCCCTGCGGTTGGAACCTAAATAGGCGATAAACCTGGACTAGAGACTTGAGTGTTTAGGTAGGTCGTGGTCTACACCCACGTCGGCTTTCGCTTGAAGTCTGCCGAGCACATGTCGTGTGCAGACGCTACGTGGTGGAAACATGTATGAAGAAGTACACCCCTGTAGGGTTAACATCATCTATTCGAATAGCCGTGTCCACGGTAAAGGACTTCTAGGTTGCCTATAACAGTTCATAGATAAGTGAAAGTGGATACTCTAAAATACGCAAGATAAGCGTGAGTGCTATGGATGGCGTTCTGGTAGGGAGACGGGAGCGGATCCATAGTGGTGTATTGATATGGTGAATATGTGGACTCGTGTGCGCCTCCTCAAAGAGTTACTTGCAGTCGTAGTTTAGGATAGCCACCGAGTCAAAGCTGGCTTGCTGCAGTTAAACCCCACCATCCCCTTTGTTGATAATGATGCATATGTAGTTAGTTCTGATGTAAGTCTTGCTGGGTACATTTGTACTCACGTTTCCTATTTTATGTTTTTGCAGAGAGACTTCGGTCTCGCTAGTAGTTCCGCGTGGACTTCGACGTTTAGCTTGTTACCTCAGCTACGATTTTGTGCCCTCGGCAGGATCTAGTAGATAGTCAGGCTTCTAAGCCTTTTTCATTTATAGATGTCTGTACCCAGACATGTTAAGCTTCCGCTTGTGCTTTGACTTGTATGCTCTGAATGTTGGGTCATAAGACCCATGTTTGTAATATCTCGCTCCTCGGAGCCTATTGAATAAAATACTTGAGTTGTAGAGTCATGTTGTGATGCCATGTTGTATTTGCACATATCGAGCATATTGTGTGTATGTTATTGAAATGCTTGGTATGGGTGGATATGACTATCTAGTTGGTTATCCTTAGTAGCCTCTCTTACTGGGAAATGTCTCCTAGTGCTTCCACTGAGCCTTGGTAGCTTGCTACTACTCCGGAACACTTTGGCTGGCTGGCATGTGTCCTTCTTCGTTCCTGTGTCTGTCCCTTCGGGGAAATGTCATGTGATGATCAGTTCCAACAAATCAGTTGCTCGCTCCATAGTTCTGGAGAACGGCGTTTTAGTCATCTTGCCCATGAGGCACGGTTCACAAGTACCAAGTGATTCATAATCAAGTGATTCCAAAAGTCCATCAGTATGGAGTTTCTTCATGCGCTTTATACCGATATGACCTAAACGGCAGTGCCACAAATAAGTTGCACTGTCATTATCAACTTTGCATCTTTTGGCATCAATATTATGAATATGTGTATCACTACGATCGAGATCCAACAAACTATTTTCATTGGTTGTATGACCATTTGAAGGTTTTATTCATGTAAACAGAATAACAATTATTCCTTAACTTCAAACGAATAACCGTATCGCAATAAACATGATCAAATCATATTCATGCTCAACGCAAACGCTAAATAACATTTATTTAGGTTTAACACTAATCTCGAAAATATAGGGAGTGTGTGATGATGATCATATAAATCTTGGAACTATTTCCAATCACTCATCGTCACTTCCCCTCAACTAGTCTCTGTTTATTATGTAACTCCTGTTTTGAGTTACTAATCTTAGCAACCGAACAAGTATCAAATACTCAGGGGCTACTATAAACACTAGTAAGGCACACATCAAACACTTGTATATCAAATATACCTTTGTTCACTTTGCCATCCTTCTTATCCACCAAATATTTAGGGCATTTCCGCTTCCAGTGACCATTTCCTTTGTAGTGTAAGCACTCAGTTTTAGGCTTTGGTCCAGCTTTGGTCTTCTTCACGGGAGTGACAACTTGTTTACCATTCTACTTGAAGTTTCCCTTTCTTTCCCTTTGCCCTTTTCTTGAAACTAGTGGTCTTGTCTATCATCAACACTTGATGCTCTTTCTTGATTTCTACCTTCGTCGATTTCAACATCACGAAGAGCTCGGGAATCGTTTTCGTCATCCCTTGCATACTATAGTTCATCACGAAGTTCTAGTAACTTAGTGATGGTGACTACAGAATTCTGTCAATCACTATCTTATCTGGAAGATTAACTCCCACTTGATTCAAGCGATTGAAGTACCCAGACAATCTGAGCACATGCTCACTAGTTGAGCGATTCTCCTCCATCTTTTAGCTATAGAACTTGTTGGAGACTTCACATCTCTCAACTCGGGTATTTGCTTGAAATATTAACTTCAATTCCTGGAACATCTCATATGGTCCATGACGTTCAAAACATTTTTGAAGTCCCAATTCTAAGCCGTTAAGCATGGTGCACTAAACTATCAAGTAGTCATCATATTGAGCTAGCCAAACGTTCATAATGTTTGCATTTTCTACTGCAATAGGTTTGTCACCTAGCGGTGCATCAAGGACATAATTCTTCTGTGCAGCAATGAGGATAAACCTTAGATCACAGATCCAATCCGCATCATTGCTACTAACATCTTTCAACTTTGCTTTCTCAAGGAACGCATTAAAATTCAATGGAACAACAGCACGAGCCATCTATCTACAAAAAACATAGACAAGCAAAATATTATCAGGTACTAAGTTCATGATAAATTAAGTTCAATTAATCATATTACTTAAGAACTCCCACTTAGACAGACATCTCTCTAGTCATCTAAGTGATCACGTGATCCAAATCAACTAAACCATGTCCGATCATCATGTGAGATGGAGTAGTTTCAATGGTGAACATCATTATGTTGATCATATCTACTATATGATTCACGTTCGACCTTTCGCTCTCCGTGTTCCGAGGCCATATCTGTTATATGCTAGGCTCGTCAAGTTTCCTGAGTATTCAGCGTGTGCAACTGTTTTGCACCCGTTGTATTCGAACGTAGGGCCTATCACACCCGATCATCACGTGGTGTCTCAGCACGAAGAACTTTCGCAACGGTGCATACTCAGGGAGAACACTTCTTGATAATTTTTAGTGAGAGATCATCTTAAAATGCTACCGTCAATCAAAGCAAGATAAGATGCATAAAGGATAAACATCACATGCAATCAATATAAGTGATATGATATGGCCATCATCATCTTGTGCTTGTGATCTCCATCTCCAAAGCACCGTCGTGATCACCATCGTCACCGGCACGATACCTTGATCTCCATCATAGCATCGTTGTCGTTACGCCATCTATTGCTTCTACGACTATTGCTACCGCTTAGTGATAAAGTAAAGCAATTACAGGGCGTTTGCATTTCATACAATAAAGCGACAACCATATGGCTCCTGCCTGTTGCCGATAACTTCGGTTACAAAACATGATCATCTCATACAATAAAATATAGCATCACGTCTTGACCATATCACATCACAACATGCCCTGCAAAAACAAGTTAGACGTCCTCTACTTTGTTGTTGCAAATTTTACGTGGCTGCTACGGGCTGGGCAAGAACCGTTCTTACCTACGCATCAAAACCACAACGATAGTTCGTCAAGTTAGTGCTGTTTTAACCTTCGCAAGGACCGGGCGTAGCCATAGTCGGTTCAACTAAAGTTGGAGAAACAGACACCCACTAGTCACCTGTGTGCAAAGCACGGCGGTAAAACCAGTCTCGCGTAAGCATACGCGTAATGTCGGTCCGGGCCGCTTCATCCAACAATTCCGCTGAACCAAAGTATGACATGCTGGTAAGCAGTATGACTTGTATCGCCCACAACTCACTTGTGTTCTACTCGTGCATATGACATCTACGCATAAAACCAGGCTCGGATGCCACTGTTGGGGAACGTAGTAATTTCAAAAATTTCCTACGCACACGCAAGATCATGGTGATGCATAGCAACTAGAGGGGAGAGTGTTGTCCACGTACCCTCGTAGATCGTAAGCGGAAGCTTTATGACAACGCGGTTGATGTAGTCGTACGTCTTCACGATCCGACCGATCCAAGTACCGAACGTACGGCACCTCCAAGTTCAGCACACGTTCAGCTCAATGACGATCCCCGGACTCTGATCCAGCAGGGTTTCAGGGATGACTTCCGTCAGCACGACGGCATGGTGACGATGATGATGTTCTACCGACGCAGGGCTTCGCCTAAGCACCGCAACGATATGACCGAGCTGGAATATGGTGGAGGGGAGCACTACACACGGTTACGGAACGATCATGAAGATCAACTTGTGTGTCTAGAGGTGCCCCCTGCCCCCGTATATAAAGGAGCCAAGGGGGAGGGGCGGCCGGCCAAGGAGGGCGCGCCAAGGGGGAGTCCTACTCCCACCGGGAGTAGGACTCCCTTCTTTCCTAGTTGGAGAAGGAGAAGGGGGAAGGAGGAGGAAGAGGGGAAGGAAAGGGGGGGCGCCCCCCTCTCCTTGTCCTATTCGGACTAGGGAGGGGAGGGGGCGCAGCCCACCTCTTGCCTCCTCCCCTCTTCTCCCTTAGGGCCCATGAAGGCCCAATAACCCCCGGGAGGGTTCCGGTAACCCCCCGGTGCTCCGGTAAAATCCCGATTTCACCCGGGACCATTCCGATATCCAAATATAGGCTTCCAATATATCAATCTTTATGTATCGACCATTTCGAGACTCCTCGTCATGTCCGTGATCACATCCGGGACTCTGAACAACCTTTGGTACATCAAAACTTATAAACTCATAATAAAACTATCATCGTAACGTTAAGCGTGTGGACCCTACGGGTTCGAGAACTATGTAGACATGACCTAGAACTATTCTTGGTCAATAACCAATAGCGGAACCTGGATGCTCATATTGGCTCCTACATATTCTACGAAGATCTTTATCAGTCAAACCGCATAACAACATACTTTGTTCCCTTTGTCATCGGTATGTTACTTGCTCGAGATTTGATCATCGGTATCCAATACCTAGTTCAATCTCGTTACCGGAAAGTCTCTTTACTCGTTACATAATGCATCATTCCATAACTAACTCATTAGCTACATTGCTTGCAAGGCTTATAGTGATGTGCATTACCGAGAGGGCCCAGAGATACCTCCCCGACAATCGGAGTGACAAAACCTAATCTCGAAATATGCCAACCCAACATGTACCTTCGGAAACACCTATAGAGCTCCTTTATAATCACCCAGTTACGTTGTGACGTTTGGTAGCACACAAAGTGTTCCTCCGGTAAACGGGAGTTGCATAATCTCATAGTTACAGGAACATGTATAAGTCATGAAGAAAGCAATAGCAACATACTAAATGATCAAGTGCTAGGCTAACGGAATGGGTCATGTCAATCACATCATTCTCCTAATGATGTGATCCCGTTAATCAAATGACAACACATGTCTATGGTTAGGAAACATAACCATCTTTGATTAATGAGCTAGTCAAGTAGAGGCATACTAGTGACGTTATGTTTGTCTATGTATTCACACATGTATCATGTTTCTGGTTAATACAATTCTAGCATGAATAATAAACATTTATCATGGTATGAGGAAATAAATAATAACTTTATTATTACCTCTAGGGCATATTTCCTTCAGTCTCCCACTTGCACTAGAGTCAATAATCTAGATTATACCATAATGATTTTAACACCCATGGAGTCTTGGTGCTGATCATCTTTTGCTCGTGGAAGAGGCTTAGTCAATGGGTCTGCAATATTCAGATCTGTATGTATCTTGCAAATCTCTATGTCTCCCACCTGGACTTGGTCCCGAATGGAATTGAAGCGTCTCTTGATGTGCTGGGTCCTCTTGTGAAATCTGGATTCCTTTGCCAAGGCAATTGCACCATTATTGCCATAGAAGATCTTCATTTGTCCCGATGCACTAGGTATGACACCTAGATCGGAAATGAACTCCTTCATCCAGACTCCTTCATTTGCTGCTTCCGAAGCAGCTATGTACTCCGCTTCACATGTAGATCCCGCCACGACGCTTTGTTTAGAACTGCACCAACTTACAGCTCCACCGTTTAAAAAACACGTATCCGGTTTGCGATTTAGAATCGTCCGGATCAGTGTTAACGCTTGCATCAATGTAACCATTTACGACTAGCTCTTTGTTACCTCCATATACGAGAAACATATCCTTAGTCCTTTTCAGGTATTTCTAGGATGTTCTTGACCGCTGTCCAGTGATCCACTCCTGGATTACTTTGGTACCTCCCTGCCAAGCTTATTGCTAAGCATACGTCAGTTCTAGTACACAGCATTGCATACATGATAGAGCCTATGGCTGAAGCATAGGGAACATCTTTCATTTTCTCTCTATCTTCTGCTGTGGTCGGGCATTGAGTCTAACTCAACTTAACACCTTGTAATACAGGCAAGAACCCTTTCTTTGCCTGATCCATTTTGAACTTTTTCAAAACTTTATCAAGGTATGTGCTTTGTGAAAGTCCAATTAAGCGTCTTGATCTATCTCTATAGATCTTGATGCCCAATATGTAAGCAGCTTCACCGAGGTCTTTCATTGAAAAACTTTTATTCAAGTATACCTTTATGCTATCCAGAAAATCTATATCATTTCCAATTCATAATATGTCATCTACATATAATATCAGAAATACTACAGAGCTCCCACTCACTTTCTTGTAAATATAGGCTTCTCCAAAAGTCTGTATAACACCATATGCTTTGATCACACTATCAAAGCATCTATTCCAACTCCGAGATGCTTGCACCAGTCCATAAATGGATCGTTGGAGCTTGCACACTTTGTTAGCACCTTTTGGGTCAACAAAACCTTCTGGTTGCATCATATAAAACTCTTCTTCCAGAAATCCATTCAAGAATGTAGTTTTGACATCCATTTGCCAAATTTCATAATCATAAAATGCAGCAATTGCTAACATGATTCGGACAGACTTAAGCATCGCTACGGGTGAGAAAGTCTCATCATAGTCAACCCCTTGAACTTGTCGAAAACCTTTCTCAACAAGTCGAGCTTTATAGACAGTTACATTACCATCAGCGTCAGTCTTCTTCTTAAAGATCCATTTATTCTCAATGGCTTGCCGATCATCGGGCAAGTCAACCAAAGTCCATACTTTGTTCTCATACATGGATCCTATCTCAGATTTCATGGCTTCTAGCCATTTTGCGGAATCTGGGCTCATCATCGCTTCCTCATAGTTCGTAGGTTCATCATGGTTAAGTAACATGACTTCCAGAATAGGATTACCGTAGCACTCTGGTGCGGATCTTACTCCGGTAGACCTACGAGGTTCAGTAGAAACTTGATCTGAAGTTTCATGATCAATATCATTAGCTTCCTCACTAATTGGTGTAGTTGTCACAGGAACCAGTTCTTGTGATGGACTACTTTCCAATAAGGGAGCAGGTACAGTTACCTCATCAAGTTCTACTTTCCTCCCACTCACTTCTTTCGAGAGAAACTCCTTCTCTAGAAAGGATCTGAATTTAGCAACGAAAATCTTGCCCTCAGATCTGTGATAGAAGGTGTACCCAACAGTCTCTTTTGGGTATCCTATGAAGACACATTTCTTCGATTTGGGTTCGAGCTTATCTGGTTGAAGTTTCTTCACATAAGCATCGCAACCCCAAACTTTAAGAAACGACAACTTTGGTTTCTTGCCAAACCACAGTTCATGAGGCGTCGTCTCAACGGATTTTGATGGTGCCCTATTTAACGTGAATGCGGCCATCTCTAAAGCATAACCCCAAAATGATAGCGGTAAATCAGTAAGAGACATCATAGATCGCACCATATATAGTAAAGTACGATTACGATGTTCGGACACACCATTTCGTTGTGGTGTTCCGGGTGGCGTGAGCTGCGAAACTATTCCGCATTGTTTCAAATGTAAGCCAAACTCGTAACTCAAATATTCTCCTCCACGATCAGATCGTAGAAATTTTATTTTCTTGTTACGATCATTTTCCACTTCACTCTGAAATTCTTTGAACTTTTCAAATGTTTCAGACTTGTGTTTCATTAAGTAGATATACCCATATCTGCTCAAATCATCTGCGAAGGTGGGAAAATAACGATACCCGCCGCGAGCCTCAATATTCATTGGACCACAAACATCAGTATGTATGATTTCCAACAAATCAGTTGCTCGCTCCATAGTTTCGGAGAACGGCGTTTTAGTCATCTTGCCCATGAGGCACGGTTCACAAGTACCAAGTGATTCATAATCAAGTGATTCCAAAAGTCCATCAGTACGGAGTTTCTTCATGCGCTTTATACCGATATGACCTAAACGGCAGTGCCACAAATAAGTTGCACTGTCATTATCAACTTTGCATCTTTTGGCATCAATATTATGAATATGTGTATCACTACGATCGAGATCCAACAAACTATTTTCATTGGTTGTATGACCATTTGAAGGTTTTATTCATGTAAACAGAATAACAATTATTCCTTAACTTCAAACGAATAACTGTATCGCAATAAACATGATCAAATCATATTCATGCTCAACGCAAACGCTAAATAACATTTATTTAGGTTTAACACTAATCTCGAAAATATAGGGAGTGTGTGATGATGATCATATAAATCTTGGAACTATTTCCAATCACTCATCGTCACTTCCCCTCAACTAGTCTCTGTTTATTATGTAACTCCTGTTTCGAGTTACTAATCTTAGCAACCGAACAAGTATCAAATACTCAGGGGCTACTATAAACACTAGTAAGGCACACATCAAACACCTGTATATCAAATATACCTTTGTTCACTTTGCCATCCTTCTTATCCACCAAATATTTAGGGCATTTCCGCTTCCAGTGACCATTTCCTTTGTAGTGTAAGCACTCAGTTTCAGGCTTTGGTCCAGCTTTGGTCTTCTTCACGGGAGTGACAACTTGTTTACCATTCTACTTGAAGTTTCCCTTTCTTTCCCTTTGCCCTTTTCTTGAAACTAGTGGTCTTGTCAATCATCAATACTTGATGCTCTTTCTTGATTTCTACCTTCGTCGATTTCAACATCACGAAGAGCTCGGGAATCGTTTTCGTCATCCCTTGCATACTATAGTTCATCACGAAGTTCTAGTAACTTAGTGATGGTGACTACAGAATTCTGTCAATCACTATCTTATCTGGAAGATTAACTACCACTTGATTCAAGTGATTGAAGTACCTAGACAATCTGAGCACATGCACACTAGTTGAGCGATTCTCCTCCATCTTTTAGCTATAGAACTTGTTGGAGACATCATATCTCTGAACTCGGGTATTTGCTTAAAATATTAACTTCAATTCCTGGAACATCTCATATGGTCCATGATGTTCAAAACATTTTTGAAGTCCCGATTCTAAGCCGTTAAGCATGGTGCACTAAACTATCAAGTAGTCATCATATTGAGCTAGCCAAACATTCATAACGTTTGCATTTGCTCCTCCAATAGGTTTGTCATCTAGCGGTGCATCAAGGACATAATTCTTCTGTGCAGCTGACGGTGTCCTGGACTAGGGGGTACTCACCACGTCATCTCCCGATCTATTAGATTTGGCCGAGGACCCCCACGGCCGTATACTCATGGGCCAGTCCAGACAGGTGCCGCATACAAGGAAGATTCTACAAGACTTGGCGATCAGGACAAGGACTCCTCCCCCACCGGTGTATTCGGCTAGGACTCTTGTTATCCTAGGCCTCCGGTGCATTATATAAACCGAGGCCAGGCTAGTCGATAAAGATATACAACAATCATACCATAGGCTAGCTTTAGGGTTTAGCCTCCTTGATCTCGTGGTAGATCCACTCTTGTACTACCCATATCATCAATATTAATCAAGCAGGACGTAGGGTTTTACCTCCATCAAGAGGGCCCGAACCTGGGTAAAACATCGTGTCCCTTGTCTCCTGTTACCATCCGCCTAGACGCACAGTTCGGGACCCCCTACCCGAGATCCGCCGGTTTTGACACCGACATTGGTGCTTTCATTGAGAGTTTCGCTGTGTGATCGACAAAAGGATCGATGGTTCGCCTGCAGATCAACTGCGACTTCGGCACCTTCGTCACCAGCTCGACTGGTCACCTTGGTTCGACCAAGAATTGCGCCCCGTGTTCGGATCACCATGTTCGGACGAGGGCCTTCATCAAACATCAACTCCGATCTCTACCAAGATCACGGAGGAATCATTCATGGAGCTCGGGGGCTCAACGTCAACATTGCCCTCAAGCGACTGTGATGTTTTTCTGGACAGCGAACTCGTATCCGCTGCCACCACCTCCTCGAGTATCGCTTTGACAATCGCCTTGGTGGAATTGTGCGGAATTGAGTCTACAACAACCCTGGAAAATTTCGTCGAGTTCCGATGTAGGAATCTCTCGCAATCCACGATATACCGGAGCCCTGTCAAATCTGGACAGGAATCTGGACGAGTTTAGGGTGTGGTGTCCAGCTTCTAGCTCGGACGTCCTTTGGAAGATCCAACCGTTGATCGGCTGCGTAATTCCTATATCTACCACCCCTCCAAATTTCAGCTCGATCCGACCGTCAGAACTCCGGGAACCTTCTGATTAGTGCATCACTTTTCGGATCTGTTTTCTGCGCGAGAACGAATCCGACCCGAATTCATCTTTTTTATGAACGGGATTTCGGACATCCTTTTTGAAGGAAGTTTTGTATGGGATATTGCGTATTGTTCCCAAACACAACCCACTAACCTTAAGATCTTTTGAACATGATCTTCAACATCATTGCTGGTGTCAAACTAGTCCGGCAATATTGTTCCACGGCTGCCGAACTGCGCTAGACACGTCGTCACTTTGTTGAGCCGAGCTCAACTTCTTCGGATCATCATCTCGGCAAGCCGAACAAGAGTCCGGCATCGCGAAGAACAAATCATCATCAACATCACCGCCCCACGGATTAGACGGAGCGGGAATATCGGCATCGCCGCACGGTCGCTTCATCAAGCCGGCATCGACCACGTCACGACCTGCATCGGCAGGGCCGCACTGTTGCTCCTTCAAGCCAGTGTCCATCATGCCGAACTACTTCGACATCTCGGCTGGACCGGAGGATTCATCATCTCTTCATCAACCTACTCCGGACACTTTGGCGTCACCAGCCGACCAGCTTCGTCACGATTAGCTGGACTGAGGGCTTTGCCTCGGCAAGCCAGCCTTTGCCAGCATCATCCTCCTTCGGATTGCTACAACAAATAAACCAGGTGCTATTAATCCTAATATTTTTTGTTTGTTTGGGTTCATTTTTCCCAAGGAATTATTACTCTGGTTTGTCCATCATATGTTCACAGGACTATCAAATGGTGGCCGCATTAACGACGGTCGCATCATGGTTCGGTCAGTCTCCGTACATAGTCCGGCGAACGCCGCATCCGGAGCACAGACCGACCTGTGAATTCAGGCTTTTCCACGCCTTTACCGCATCACGCCGACGCCCTGCATCGACATCGACCTCGGCGCCAGGCCATATTTCTTTTATTACTCACTTTGCATAAATTATTCATTATGCAATGATTTTTTTAATTATTATTATCACTATTATCTCCGGTTTGCACTATTTTTTGTGCACAGGAAAATGATCTAGCCGGACTATATCCTTTGGCGTCACCTCGGCTGGACGGGGGGCTTCGTCAACACTTCATTACCCCATGTCGGGGACTTCGGCATCACTCTGCCATTCTGCATTTACTGAGCTATGTCACCACTTCGGAATGCCGAGCTCTTTGCTCCACCACCTCGGGACCGGCTTGGGGGACGGAACCTTGTCCCGCATCAAGCTCGGACCACGTCGTCAATACCGAACACATTAACCAGCTAAGTTGTCTTCATGCTCAAAGTTTTAAATTTTTAACTTGTGTTCGGTTCGACCAAGCATTATACTTTTTTGGAAAAAAGTTGCTTGTAAAATTTTTCCTTGTCCAAACTTTGTTCGCACACACTTGACGCGCTACCCGCGCTCATTATACCTGGGGGCTTCTTTAACAGAAGCTTATTAATATGGGCTTTATGCCCAACACATGTGTCACACTTCCGCATGTACCTTTTATTCACCATTATATGCATCAATATGACTTAAGTTTTGGCCAAGCTGGGTTGCCTGGCTCCTGTGCTTACCCCTACGTTCCCGATTGTTCGGCTAGGTGGTAAAGGGAGCACCTCTGCGATTGTTACTGCCGGGTCAGCCGGATGTGTACCTCAGACTGGGTGAAGCCGAAAGCTAGCGTTCTTAAGGGAATACTCGGTCGGTGAACTAAAAGATGATTTCTTACCTATTTATTTACCTGCCCCCAGATGTTTTTCTGCTCTTTTCGCAGTCCGGACATGCACTTTAGGGCATGCCTCCCAGGGAAAGGAACCCCTAACGGAACTATTCTCCCTGGAAGATGTTTCTTACTAACCATGTAATATAACATAACTAGTTGGGCACTTGTCTGATAAAGCACTAATGACCCCTACGCCTGGTCTCCACGCATGCCCCGGTTTTTATAACCGCGAGGGTATTCGGACACACTCCGGACTATTGGGTCCAGAGGTTGAAGCGAAAAGGTCCGCTACGACAAACGATCTACAATCCGGCTAGAAGGCATTCTACATGTCACCTTACATTATATAGTCAACTTTTACCCAAGTCACTTGGGGGCTCTTATGTTTATTTGAGCCGTTTCATACTAAGTGTTTTTCTTCTTAGTCGTTGCAAAGTTTTTATTATTTATCACTCCTTTTTTCGACACGAGTGTGCGGTCACTGGCCGGGGAGCCTAATTTCTCTCTCAAAGCCGCTAGAGTTTAGTTTGCTAAACTGGCCTGATGAGAAGTACTCCGCCCTCGGGATAGGAGGTTGAAGCCGTAGGCTGACCCGCTCGAAGTCTTGAGATAGGATGTATCATGTTAAAGCACGACAGAAGCACTTCTTTTTTCTAAGACCAATTTTCGGGTTGGCACCGAACACTTGATATTGTTCGGACGTCATGTTTTCACTGACGTTTCTTGGTTTTCCAAGCTTTTTGGCACTTTTAAACTATTTGTGCTTTTCCAGCATTAGTCTCGCAGTGCAACGCCGAACACCTTTTAGGGATTCGGCAAAAATATTCTCGGATATTGCTATATATGCATCGGTTTCGAATTGTGTCTTCGGTCAATAGTTGGGTTGCCCGGCTCCTGCACTTGCTTCCTACGTTCCGTTTTGTTCGGCTAGGCGTGCAAAGGGAGAACCACTGCGATTGTGCTTCCAGCTCACATGGTTAAGCACCTCAGTGGAGAAAGCCGAAAACTGACTGTCACAATAAGCGTAAACTGGTCAGCGATCCGATGACTATGTTAAATAACAGGCCGTTCATAACATTGGCCGAAGTGTTTACGGCTTGACCTCGACTGTCGCCGAACACTACCGGGGGCTATTAACTAGCCTCCCAAACTAAATCCTCGATATTTTGCTCTTACATTGGAGCTGAGGTTTTATGATCATGCTTAGCATGACAACCCAAAGAAAGGAACCGATAGCGGGACTATTTTCTTTGGAAGACATTTCTTCTGTTAAACAGTAATATAATATATCTCTCCGCGTACCTTTGTTTATAAAACCGTATGGCCAGATTGCCTTGTTTGTCGTCCTCATAAAGGCTTTATAAAGTAGGACAAACACTCCTCGGCTACTGGCCGAGGAGGTGGAAGCCGATGGTCGGTCAACAAAGTTTTGTACAATGCGGATCCGAGCATTAAATGACGTAAAGTACTTGGATACATAGAGTCATTACACACAATTTGTGATTTTACTATGGATATTGATCCTTAATTCGGCCACCCGTGCCCGCATTAAGGCTCGGGGGCTACTGGGCTTCGGGCTTATTATTTAAACATATCAAAGGGGCATATTGATCCCCTGATCTGGTGTTGCCACCCGACCAGTGTCTCGGGGGCTACTGCATTGCTTGTCCAATGCAGAAAATTTTATGTGCAATATAGTTTCCGAGGAGATTTTGATCCTCAGGTTGGTCGGCCGCACCCAACCTGAGTCTCGAGGACTGAGCATGCCGCTTTTTGTGTCCCGAAGTATTCTGCCGAGCTTGGACTTGATCCTCAGGCCGATTTTGCAAATCAACCTGAGTCTCAGCGGCTACTGGGATCAGCGGTCTTACGTCATCCTTCAGGTGCATCTCGGGTTTTAGACCGATACACACCTTGAGGGCTACTGGCTATATATCTCGGCAGAGAATAAATTGCACAATAAAAAATATTGACAAAAATCGGCCCATATTCGGGGTGGTGCACCACCTCGGAAGCAGTCCGGCATAAAGCTCGGGCGCTAGTGGCTGGCTCCATAGAGGGCATTTCCGGCATTAAGCTCGGCTAAACTCCTTCAAACTTCTTTGAACCAAGGTGATTTACGACACCTCGGATACAGTCCGGCGTTGGAGCTCGGATACATAGTCCGGCGTTGGAGCTCGGATACATAGTCCGGCGTTGGAGCTCGGATACGTTCCGGCGTTAAAACTGGGAAGCGGTCCGGTGTTGGTGCTCGGCTGCAAAAGATACCTCGAATGGAGTCCGGCGTTAGAGCTCGGACGCAAGAGGACGCTGCCGCCCGGGAACAACTTCAAACCCGAGGTGTGGCATAAAAATAACGAGGCATTGATAAAGGCCGGAAACTTAAAGGGGCTCCTCGGATACCCGACGTGTAAACCCGTCGAATGCATTTCGGCGATCCTCAAGATCGAAGATAAAGAAGATTCGTTGAACCAGTTTTCAAGACCGACGACCGAAGATGAAGAACAGTTCGGAAGAATCGAGGAGCGTCCCTAACTTGAAGACCGGTTCAGGGGGCTACTGACGGTGTCCTGGACTAGGGGGTACTCACCACGTCATCTCCCGATCTATTAGATTGGGCCGAGGACCCCCACGGCCGTATACTCATGGGCCAGTCCGGACAGGTGCCGCATACAAGGAAGATTCTACAAGACTTGGCGATCAAGACAAGGACTCCACCCCCACCGGCGTATTCGGCTAGGACTCTTGTTATCCTAGGCCTCCGGTGCATTATATAAACCGAGGCCAGGATAGTCGATAAAGATATACAACAATCATACCATAGGCTAGCTTTAGGGTTTAGCCTCCTTGATCTCGTGGTAGATCCACTTTTGTACTACCCATATCATCAATATTAATCAAGCAGGACGTAGGGTTTTACCTCCATCAAGAGGGCCCGAACCTGGGTAAAACATCGTGTCCCTTGTCTCCTGTTACCATCCGCCTAGACGCACAGTCCGGGACCCCCTACCCGAGATCCGCCGGTTTTGACACCGACAGCAGCAATGAGGATAAACCTTAGATCACGGATCCAATCCGCATCATTGCTACTAACGTCTTTCAACTTTGCTTTCTCAAGGAACGCATTAAAATTCAAAGGAACAACAGCACAAGCCATCTATCTACAACAAACATAGACAAGCAAAATACTATCAGGTACTAAGTTCATGATAAATTTAAGTTCAATTAATCATATTACTTAAGAACTCCCACTTAGACAGACATCTCTCTAGTCATCTAAGTGATCACGTGATCCAAATCAACTAAACCATGTCCGATCATCACGTGAGATGGAGTAGTTTCAATGGTGAACATCATTATGTTGATCATATCTACTATATGATTCACGTTCGACCTTTCGCTCTCCATGTTCCGAGGCCATATCTGTTATATGCTAGGCTCGTCAAGTTTCCTGAGTATTCCGCGTGTGCAACTGTTTTGCACCCGTTGTATTTGAACGTAGAGCCTATCACACCCGATCATCACGTGGTGTCTCAGCACGAAGAACTTTCGCAACGGTGCATACTCAGGGAGAACACTTCTTGATAATTTTTAGTCAGAGATCATCTTAAAATGCTACCGTCAATCAAAGCAACATAAGATGCATAAAGGATAAACATCACATGCAATCAATATAAGTGATATGATATGGCCATCATCATCTTGTGCTTGTGATCTCCATCTCCGAAGCACCGTCGTGATCACCATCGTCACCGGCGAGGCACCTTGATCTCCATCGTAGCGTCATTGTCGTTACGCCATCTATTGCTTCTACGACTATCGCTACCGCTTAGTGATAAAGTAAAGCAATTACAGGGCGTTTGCACTTCATACAATAAAGCAACAACCATATGGCTCCTGCCAGTTGCCGATAACTTCGGTTACAAAACATGATCATCTCATACAATAAAATATAGCATCACGTCTTGACCATATCACATCACAACATGCCCTGCAAAAACAAGTTAGACGTCCTCTACTTTGTTGTTGCAAATTTTACGTGGCTGCTACGGGCTGAGCAAGAACCGTTCTTACCTATGCATCAAAACCACAACGATAGTTCGTCAAGTTAGTGCTGTTTTAACCTTCGCAAGGACCGGGCGTAGCCACAGTCGGTTCAACTAAAGTTGGAGAAACAGACACCCGCTAGTCACCTGTGTGCAAAGCACGGCGGTAAAACCAGTCTCGCGTAAGCGTACGCGTAATGTCGGTCCGGGCCGCTTCATCCAACAGTTCCGCTAATCCAAAGTATGACATGCTGGTAAGCAGTATGACTTGTATAGCCCACAACTCACTTGTGTTCTACTCGTGCATATGACATCTACGCATAAAACCAGGCTCGGATGCCACTGTTGGGGAACGTAGTAATTTCAAAAATTTCCTACGCACACGCAAGATCATGGTGATGCATAGCAACGAGAGGGGAGAGTGTTGTCCACGTACCCTCGTGGACCGTAAGCGTAAGCATTATGACAACACGGTTGATGTAGTCGTACGTCTTCACGATCCGACCGATCCAAGTACCGAACGTACGACACCTCCGAGTTCAGCACACGTTCAGCTCGATGACGATCCCCGGACTCCGATCCAGCAGGGTTTCGGGGACGAGTTCCGCTAGCACGACGGCGTGGTGGCGATGATGATGTTCTACCGACGCAGGGCTTCGCCTAAGCACCGCAACGATATGACCGAGGTGGAATATGGTGGAGGGGGTCACCGCACACGGTTAAGGAACGATCACGAAGATCAACTTGTGTGTCTAGAGGTGCCCCCCTGCCCCCGTATATAAAGGAGCCAAGGGGGAGGGGGCGGCCGGCCAAGGAGGGCGCGCCAAGGGGGAGTCCTACTCCCACCGGGAGTAGGACTCCCTTCTTTCCTAGTTGGAGAAGGAGAAGGGGGAAGGAGGAGGAAGAGGGGAAGGAAAGGGGGGGCGCCGCCCCCCTCTCCTTGTCCTATTTGGACTAAGGAGGGGAGGGGGCGCAGCCCACCTCTTGCCTCCTCTCCTCTTCTCCCTTAGGGCCCATGAAGGCCCAATAACCCCCGGGAGGGTTCCGATAACCCCCCAGTGCTCCGGTAAAATCCCGATTTCACCCGGAACCATTCCGGTATCCAAATATAGGCTTCCAATATATCAATCTTTATGTCTCGACCATTTCAAGACTCCTCGTAATGTCCGTGATCACATCCGGGACTCCGAACAACCTTCAATACATCAAAACTTATAAACTCATAATAAAACTGTCATCGTAACGTTAAGCGTGCGGACCCTACGAGTTCGAGAACTATGTAGACATGACCTAGAACTATTCTTGGTCAATAACCAATAGCGAAACCTGGATGCTCATATTGGCTCCTACATATTCTACGAAGATCTTTATCGGTCAAACCGCATAACAACATACTTTGTTCCCTTTGTCATCGGTATGTTACTTGCCCGAGATTTGATCGTCGGTATCCAATACCTAGTTCAATCTCGTTACCGGCAAGTCTCTTTACTCGTTACGTAATGCATCATTCTGTAACTAACTCATTAGCTACATTGCTTGCAAGGCTTATAGTGATGTACATTACCGAGAGGGCCCAGAGATACCTCCCCGAGAATCGGAGTGACAAAACCTAATCTCGAAATGCGCCAACCCAACATGTACCTTCGGAAACACCTGTAGAGCTCCTTTATAATCACCTAGTTATGTTGTGACGTTTGGTAGCACACAAAGTGTTCCTCCGGTAAACGGGAGTTGCATAATCTCATAGTTACAGGAACATGTATAAGTCATGAAGAAAGCAATAGCAACATACTAAACGATCAAGTGCTAGGCTAATGGAATGGGTCATGTCAATCACATCATTCTCCTAATGATGTGATCCCGTTAATCAAATGACAACACATGTCTATGGTTAGGAAACATAACCATCGTTGATTAATGAGCTAGTCAAGTAGAGCCATACTAGTGACGTTATGTTTGTCTGTGTATTCACACATGTATCATGTTTCCGGTTAATACAATTCTAGCATGAATAATAGACATTTATCATGATATGAGGAAATAAATAATAACTTTATTATTGCCTCTAGGGCATATTTCCTTCAACTTTTGTCCCATTATTTTTGGTAGACCCTTCTTGAATATTTTTAATGCTAGGATTTATTGCGAAAAGGATACTGTTACAATTGGCTTAGGGGATATGTCTCATGACTTTAATTTTGCTAAGTTTCACAGACAACCCCGTGATAAAGAATCACCTAGTAAGGATGAGATTATTGGTCTTGCTTTTATTGTCGTGCCTCCTACTGATCCGTTAGAACAATATTTGCTAGACCATGAAAATGATATGTTTATGAATGAAAGAAGGGAAATAGATGAAGTGTTCCTTCAACAGGGTCCTATTATGAAACACAACTTACCTGTTGAAATCCTAGGGGATCCCCCTCCACCCAAGGGTGATCCCGTGTTTGAGCTCAAACCATTACCTGATAATCTTAAGTATGCTTATCTTGATGAAAAGAAAATATATCATGTTATTATAAGTGCTAACCTTTCAGAGCAAGAAGAAGAAAGATTATTGAAAACTTTGAAGAAGCACCATGCTGCTATTGGATATACTCTGGATGATCTTAAGGGCATTAGTCCCACTCTATGCCAACACAAAATTAAAGTGGAGGAAGATGCCAAACTAGTTAGAGATCCTCAACGACGATTAAATCCTAAGATGAAGGAAGTGGTAAGAAAGGAGATACTAAAGCTCCTTGAGGCAGGTATAATTTATCCCATTGCTGATAGTGAATGGGCAAGTCCTGTCCATTGTGTTCCTAAGAAAGGAGGTATTACTGTCGTTCCTAATGATAAAGATGAATTGATCCCACAAAGAATTATTACGGGTTATAGGATGGTAATTGATTTCTGTAAATTAAATAAGGCTACTAAGAAAGATCATTACCCTATACCTTTTATTGATAAAATGCTAGAAAGACTATCCAAACACACACATTTCTACTTTCTAGATGGTTATTCTGGTTTCTCTCAAATACCTGTGTCAGCAAAGGATCAATCAAAAACTACTTTCACTTGCCCTTTCAGCACTTTTGCTTATAGACGTATGCCCTTTGGTTTATGTAATGCACCTGCTACCTTTCAAAGATATATGATGGCTATATTCTCTGACTTTTGTGCAAAGATTTGTGAGGTATTCATGGATGATTTCTCCGTTTATGGATCCTCTTTTGATGATTGCTTGAGCAACCTTGATCGAGTTTTGCAGAGATGTGAAGACACTAGTCTTGTATTGAATTGGGAAAAGTGCCACTTTATGGTTAATGAAGGCATTGTCTTGTGGCATAAGATTTCTGAGAGAGGTATTGAAGTTGATAAAGCTAAAGTTGATGCTATTGAAAAGATGCCATGTCCCAAGGACATAAAAGGTATAAGAAGTTTCCTTGGTCATGTCGGTTTCTATAGGAGGTTCATTAAGGACTTTTCTAAAATCTCTACGCCTCTGACTAATTTATTACAAAAAGATATTCCTTTTGTCTTTGATGATGATTGTGTAGAAGCATTTGAAATACTTAAGAAAGCTTTGATTACTACACCTATTGTTCATCCACCTGATTGGAATTTACCCTTTGATATTATGTGTGATGCTAATGATTATGCTGTAGGTGTTGTTCTAGGGCAAAGAGTTGATAAGAAATTGAATGTTATCCGGTATGCTAGTAAGACTCTTGATACTGCCCAAAGAAATTATGCTACTACTGAAAAAGAGTTCTTAGCAGTTGTGTTTGCATGTGATAAGTTCAGACCTTATATTGTTGATTCTAAAGTTACTATTCACACTGATCATGCTGCTATTAAATATCTTATGGAAAAGAAAGATGCTAAGCCTAGACTCATTAGATGGGTCCTCTTGCTCCAATAATTTGATTTGCATATTATTGATAGAAAGGGAGCTGAGAACCCCGTTGCAGACAACTTGTCTAGGCTAGAGAATGTTCTTGATGACCCACTACCTATTGATGATAGCTTTCCTGATGAACAATTAGCAGTCATTAATGCTTCTCGTACTGCTCCTTGGTATGCTGATTATGCTAATTACATTGTTGCTAAATTTATACCACCTAGTTTCACATACCAGCAGAAGAAAAGGTTCTTTTATGATTTAAGACATTACTTCTGGGATGATCCACACCTTTATAAAGGAGTAGATGGTGTTATTAGACGTTGTGTACCTGAGCATGAACAGGAACAGATCCTATGCAAGTGTCACTCTGAATCATATGGAGGACACCATGCTGGAGATAGAACTGCACATAAGGTATTGCAATCCAGTTTTTATTGGCCTACTCTCTTCAAAGATGCTCATAAGTTTGTCTTGTCTTGTGATGAATGTCAAAGAATAGGTAATATTAGTAGACATCAAGAAATTCCTATGAATTACTCTCTTGTTATTGAACCATTTGATGTTTGGGGCTTTGATTATATGGGACCTTTTCCTGCCTCTAATGGTTACACACATATTTTAGTTGTTGTGGATTACGTTACTAAGTGGGTAGAAGCTATTCCAACTAGTAGTGTTGATCATAACACTTCTATTAAAATGCTTAAAGAAGTTATTTTTTCCGAGGTTTGGAGTCCCTAGATATCTTATGACTGATGGTGGTTCACATTTTATTCATGGTGCTTTCCGTAAGATGCTTGCTAAGTATGATGTTAATCATAGAATCGCATCTCCTTATCACCCGCAGTCTAGTGGTCAAGTAGAGTTGAGCAATAGAGAGTTCAAATTAATTTTGCAAAAGACTATTAATAGATCTAGAAAGAATTGGTCCAAGAAACTTGATGATGCATTATGGGCTTATAGAACTGCATATAAAAATCCTATGGGTATGTCTCCGTATAAGATGGTTTATGGAAAAGCTTGTCACTTACCTCTTGAACTTGAACATAAAGCGTATTGGGCTATTAAAGAGCTCAACTATGACTTCAAACTTGCCGGTGATAAGAGGTTGTTTGACATTATCTCACTTGATCAATGGAGAACCCAAGCCTATGAGAATGCCAAGCTGTTCAAAGAAAAAGTTAAACGGTGGCACGACAAAAGGATACAAAAGCGTGAGTTTAACGTAGGTGATTATGTGTTGCTATTCAACTCTCATTTAAGATTTTTTGAAGGAAAACTTCTCTCTAAATGGGAAGGTCCTTATGTTATCAAGGAGGTCTATCGTTCCGGTGCCATAAAAATCAACAACTTCGAAGGCACAAGTCCGAGGGTGGTGAACGGTCAAAGAATCAAACACTATATCTCAGGTAATCCTATCAATGTTGAAACTAATATTACTGAAACCGTAACCCCTAAGTTTTGGAATACCTAAGTTTTGCCGACATCGAAAATCTCTTTTATGCAGTTGTTGGTGAGATAACCTTGACGCCACCCAGTACTGGGGAGTTCGGGAGTATTGCCATAGCTTGTATAACGGATGCTTTTTGAAGGTTGAGGTACACGATTTCCGGAGTTTTCTTGGTTATGTGTTGACGGATGGATACAACTAGATGTAGGGATTGTTAGTTTTGGGTGAGATATATATTACTTCCCATGTATCCCCAACACCAGATTGCATAACCAGGAAGTTTCGGGAGTTTTATAGGTGGGAATTCAAGTAGCTCCAGCTTTTTTTTCTTTCCGACAGATGCATGATATGAGATTGGGGTTCGACGTCTAGTGGTCCGCCTATCCACGGTCATTTTTTACAGTGGTCTCGTTGTGTCTTAAAGAACCCTTGGCTATGCTGGTTCGGGGACACTTCGTGTGTCATGTGCACTGCCTTGTACATGATGGTGCTGTATGATCGAGCCCGTGTTGGCCCCACCACGAAAAATTCGGACGAAATCTCTATCATATGTTTGTTCCGGCTTATTCTGCAAGCCAAATCCTTTGTTTTGTTTTATTTGTGGTATTCGAGTTGTTTCGAAGTCAAATGTTGAATCCATACCTTTCCTAAACGGTGTTCTCATATTGCTATGTGAATACTAATCCTTCTTGATCACTGAAGTGGTCATGTCAACTCTTTTCCAACCGGTGTGCTTCTCTTCAAGTGGATCCGTTCATTTTCAACATCCGCAAGATCAATTTTAAGTTTTCTCAATGGTGTTTGTTCCATCTTCCCCAAGTTGCCTTTGTTTTCCCGCCCTCCCACCCTTTTCTTCAAGGACTCAAATTTCTTAATCAAGTATCCTTTTATTGATGGGAAGTCTCTACATTCTTTTCCGTCAATGTTCTTATCCGGTGATTCTCAGGAAGATACTAACGGAGCTTCAAGTTTATTATTCTTCGTCTCTTTTCTTCTCCGGTGGATCCAATTCAAGCTTTTGGTGTTGATCATATTCTTTTTCTCATTTCAAGTGCTTTCTTATGTCGTTGTATCTCTTAATCATTCACTTCTCGCTATTCCTTCGTTCTCGAGTGTTGAATACATCTCAGAAGGCCCGTCTTTCCATTCTCAATCCATCCAAATTATTTCGAGGTTGTTATATCATTCAGGCCATTTAATTCAACCGGTGCAATCCCCCCCTTTTCGATCAATCATTCAACGGTGTTTTCCTTTGAGTGGGCCCTAACCCACAGGTCTTTCCCAGGATCTTACCTGACTCTTCTAATTATTTCCGGAGTTATTCTCAAATTCATTGCAAAGTTTGACGTAAGAATGAATTATCATCAGTCAAATGTCTTTCTCCAAGATCTTTCAAATTATTTTTCATTGTTGGCTCAACCTCTGTGTTTTTCATTCTCCCGGAGTATCTCAACAATTCATGGTGGTTCTCATCATCATTCTCAACATTTGAAGACCAAAGAAAGATTTCTCCTAAATCTCGCTCCATTCTCTTCAAGATTCATGGTTCAAGCTTGATGCCATCCTTCATAATTGTTTTTGATTGTGACAATTCTTTTCTTACCATCCGGAGCATTTCATGAGTTGTTTCCATTTCTTTCCTCCGAAGGCCATCATGTCATAATTCTTCATTCTCAGCATGTAGATATCGTTCTCCAAATCTTACCGATGCATCGTTTAAATAACCGCTAATCAGTTCATGATCTCTTCGTTCTCATGTATCTAAATCCCCTCAAGTATCTTCAATCGTTTTCCAACTCTTCCCGGTGAATTGTGCCTTTGCTACTTTCATTTTCAATTCTTATGGCGGTTCGTTCAAGATTCCACTTCCTTTGTTATCATATCAATCCATTCGTTCTTTCAAATCCTACCGGTGGTTCCATCAATACCTTCTCAAGTTTACGCTATATCTCTCTTAATCCTTTCTACGAAAATAAGTAGTATGCCAAATCCGTTGCTTGTCATCAATTTAAATTGGTGAAGGATACGCATAACGTAATTCTTATTATTGTTTCATCCAAGTGATCTAGTTTCTTCTTTCCAGAGTTGTTCATCATGTCATTTTCCTCGGTTTGAGATGCTTCATCTTTTCTTTTACGGAGTTCCAAGTTTTCTCGGTTATATCGTCGCAAAGCTCCATCTAAATCATTGCAAGGCTTCACTTTGTGTTTTCAACTTCTCTTCCTTTCTATCATCCTTTTATTACCGGAGTTCTTCATGGAGGCTCTACATGGTGGTTCGCCAAGGATTCTTTTCATTCTTCAATTGTTCTTCAAGATTTCTCTTGAAGCTATGATCCGCCAAGTATACTCAAAATTAAACATGGTGCTCAACACATGTTTTGTTTTGAGGAGATCAAGTTTTCTTCTTCTTGCATTTCGAAGTGCAATTCTTTCTACTTTATCTTTTGAGATTATATTATATCATTCTTGACAGTTTGCATTCATGTTTCGCGATTCACATGTTGTCAGGAATGAGGTATTTTAAACCCATCATTTTCTTCCTTGGAGTTATCTTGGTAAAGATTTCACCTAAAAGCCTCCCCGAAGGAATGTTGCTAATTGTGGTACTTATTAATGACCCAAGTTCTCCAATTATCCTCTTGGTGAAAGAAGTTTCTCTTAACTTCATTGATCTCAATTGTTTCTGTTAGTGGCCGGTTGTCACCTCATCATTTTGAGATGTTTGCCATAAGCCCATAACAAGCTTGTGCTTTTCGTTGTTGATTTTCCAACAACTCTGTTCAATTCTTCTTTGGAAGGGTGCTTTCCAAGTTCTCTTGGGGCAAAAGTTGTCATTTTCTTCTCCGTCCCTTTATCCCAACAGTCTAGCTTCTATTCTTTCGTTACGGAGGCATTGTGATGTAGCTCTCTTCACCCATCACCTCGTTTTGTCAATATCACGTTTTTTCTTGCTCATCCATTTAACCGGAGTGTTGTGTTCTCATTCAAGTTCTTTCATCTTATCAAGTCATGCGTCTCTTTCAATCGGAGTGTTGTTCGAATTTGATCTTCCTTGTTCCTGAAGGAAATATGCCCTAGAGGTAATAATAAAGTTATTATTTATTTCCTTATATCATGATAAATGTTTATTATTCATGCTAGAATTGTATTAACCGGAAACATAATACATGTGTGAATACATAGACAAACATAGTGTCACTAGTATGCCTCTACTTGACTAGCTCGTTAATCAAAGATGGTTAAGTTTCCTAACCATAGACATGAGTTGTCATTTGATTAATGGGATCACATCATTAGAAGAATGATGTGATTAACTTGACCCATTCCGTTAGCCTAGCACTTGATCGTTTAGTATGTTGCTATTGCTTCATGACTTATACAATGTTCCTACAACTATGAGATTATGCAACTCCCGTTTACCGGAGGAACACTTTGTGTGCTACCAAACGTCACAACGTAACTGGGTGATTATAAAGGTGCTCTACAGGTGTCTCCAAAGGTACATGTTGGGTTGGCGTATTTCGAGATTAGGTTTTGTCACTCCGATTGTCGGAGAGGTATCTCTGGGCCCTCTCGGTAATACACATCACTTAAGCCTTGCAAGCATTGCAACTAATGAGTTAGTTGCGAGATGATGTATTACGGAACGAGTAAAGAGACTTGCCGGTAACGAGATTGAACTAGGTATTGGATACCGACGATCGAATGTCGGTCAAGTAACATACCGATGACAAAGGGAACAACGTATGTTGTTATGCGGTCTGACCGATAAAGATCTTCGTAGAATATGTAGGAACCAATATGGGCATCTAGGTCCCACTATTGGTTATTGACCGGAGACATGTCTCGGTCATGTCTACATTGTTCTCGAACCGTAGGGTCCGCACGCTTAAGGTTTCGATGACAGTTTTATTATGAGTTTGTGATTTTTGATGTACCGAAGGAGTCCGGAGTCCCGGATGAGATCGGGGACATGACGAGGAGTCTCGAAATGGTCGAGACGTAAAGATCGATATATTGGACGACTATATTCGGAGTTCGGAAAGGTTCCGAGTGATTCGGGTATTTATCGGAGTACCGGAGAGTTACGGGAATTCGCCGGGGAGAAGTATTGGGCCATACGGGAAAGAGAGAGGGGCTGCCTAGGGCAGGCCGCCCCCCCCCCCCCCCATGGCCTAGTCAGAATTGGACTAGGGGGAGGGTCCGCACCCCCTCCTTCCTTCCCTTCTCTCTTCCCCTTCCTTGTCTCCTACTCCTACTACTTGGAAGGGCTCCTAGTTGGACTAGGAAAGGGGGAATCCTACTCCCGGTGGGAGTAGGACTCCCCTAGGGAGCGCCATAGAGAGGGCCGGCCCTCCCCTCCTCCACTCCTTTATATACGGGGGCAGGGGGCACCCCATAGACACACAAGTTGATCTTCATGATCGTTCCTTAGCCGTGTGCGGTGCCCCCCTCCACGATATTACACCTCGGTCATATTGTAGCGGTGCTTAGGCGAAGCCCTGCGACGGTTGAACATCAAGATTGTCACCACGCCGTCGTGCTGACGGAACTCCTCCCCGAAGCTTTGCTGGATCGGAGCCCGGTGTGCGTCATCGAGTTGTACGTGTGTCAAGAACTCGGAGGTGCCGGAGTAACGGTGCTTGGATCGATTGGACCGGGAAGACGTACGACTACTTCCTCTACGTTGCGTTAACGCTTCCGCTTCGGTCTACGAGGGTACGTAGACAACACTCTCCCCTCTCGTTGCTATGCATCACAATGATCTTGCGTGTGCATAGGAAATTTTTTGAAATTACTACGATCCCCAACAGTTCCTTGTCTATCTCATTTCAACCAGAGTGGTTTCAATTCCTTCTTGTCCATTGCACTCATCGTTCATAGCTTTGCAACCTCCAAGGTTCACATGGTGTTCCTTGTTTCTATTTTCTACCGCAGTGCTCTCAATTGTGTTCAACTTCGTTGTGTTCTTTCTTTCAACTTTTCAACCTCCTCAAGGTTCTTTGGTTTCACTCATTGGTCGAAGAAGCAACTTAGTTTTACCTCTTCTTTTCCTCTTCCGTTTCTCTCCGGTGCCATCCTAGATCTCGGGACGAGATCCTCTGGTAGTGGTGGAGTGTTGTAACGCCCCGAGACCGATGCTCCAGAAGACTTCCAGCTATTCCGAGTTTCGTCGTGTGATTTTGTTTTGTTCGTGCATTCATCTCTGCATCATGTGCATTGCATCATGTCATCTTGCACCCTCCTTTAAAAGCTCAACTAAATAAACCGTACGGGTCTTCGGTCCATTTAAATCGAGGGAATTCACATGGTGATTTCTCTTTATAACATATCCTCCTAATATTAGGGAGCTATTATAAAATATTCCATTGATGTGGAATTACCTTTGACACACTTGCAAAATAATTCCCCATGCATTTGTTATCTCACTTCTTGACCTCAAACTTTGTCCAATAAATTATTTCGTCATTTTCTGGAGCCCCACCGAAATCCTCAACATTTTTGGCCACACCAAAAACCTAGTCCCAATTCAAACCCATTTGAATGATATTCAAATGAGTTTGAATTTAAATCTTGCATTCGTGCCAACTTCTATTTTCTCGGACCAAGCATATTTTTGTGAGTCCGGGAAAATAATCCCCATGCCCAAACTCTCCTCCTAGCCTTTCTTTTCTTCTCCTTTTTTATTTTTTGCTAAGAGATTAGACAGAGAGAGATGCAGCCAGCCCACCAGTCGGCCCAAGCCGGTCAGCCCGCAGCCCAGTCAGCGCCCTGTAAACCCTAGCCCGACCTCCACCTCACTCCCATCGATCTCAATCTCTCCCTCTGGTTTCCCCTCAGCGCCGTCACCTACCCTCGCTCCCGCGGCAACTCCTCCTCGATCCCCTCTATCCAACTTCCGCCGCCACGCACACACACAGAGAGGAGCGAGAGCCCCGCTCGCTCGATTCCCATCTCTCTTCCTCCCCTCGATTCTACGACTCCACTCCTCTCCTCGCGTCGCCTCTCCATCGCGCCACCGTCCCGCACCTCTCCACCTCCTCGCGCCGGCCGCTCGCGCCTCGCCGCACCGTGCCGGTGACCACCATCGCCGACGAGCTCCACCAGGAGCCCGCGTCCCGTTTTCTCCGCCCCGCACCTTGACCTTGCCTTCCTTTAACTCGACCTTCTCCTCGATGCCGCGACCGTCGCTCGCCTCCACCACGCGCATGCCTCGCGCCGGGCCTCCTCTCTCTAGCGCTCGCCCTCCTACAGTGCCCACCGCCTTCCATGGCCTACGAGGCCATCAGCATCGCCGCGGCCCTGTTCGCATGAAGCCCCTGCTCCACCACCATCAGCGCCCGGCGTCTCCGTCCCGTTCCGCGCCTTGCTGCTGCTGTAGGCCATGGTTCGCGGCTACCGCACGGACTCCAAGACCGAGACCACCCCGAACCACGTCGTCTCGCTGGATCGTCAAGACCATCTCGGTTTTCGCGAGTACCTCTACGCCCGAAGACATTGGAAGCGCCAAGTACCACGACGTCTTTGGGAGACCCGTTTCGTCAAGTTCAACTACACGAATCCGCCAAGTATCTCTACGCATGAAGACGCAAGATCATCCCGGATATCGCCAAGTACCACGACACCCATGTTCCATCAAAGTTCGTCTACAAAACGTGTACCACTACCGTCGACCTGAGCATCTACGAAAATGTGTACAACTACCGTCGCCGTGTACCACTACTTCCACTAACGCCGACATGTACGACTACGAAACATGAACGTCTACTTCCACTACCGTCGCGAGTATGACTACTTCCACTACGGCCCGTTTACCACTACTTCCTTCGACGAACTCGATCCGCCCCAAAAAGCATGCTTCAAAGGTATAACCCCGAGACGACGTCCGTGGACCGAATGCATGTGTTGTATGAGATGCACCCTATGTTTCCACCGTGCCCGTTTGCTTCATGCACGTCCCTCCTCGTTTGCCATTCCGCCATCCCGTGGGAACCCGGAATCCGGGATCACCCCACCATCTTGCATGACACGCTCACGCCCACTCCCTTTTGCACCGGTATCTCCGTGAGCTACCGGAACCGATATGTTGCCGTGGCATCATTTTCGGATTCGTTGCCGTGGCAACCGTTTTGTTCCGCCACGGTGACAAATGCTTCATAACATGCTCATGTCAACATTTTCATAAAAACTGCATAAAACTCGCATATGTCATCCGCATCATGATAACAACAATTAAAATGTTTAAAACTGTTGCTTGCGTTAAATTGCTAAATAACATATGGGGATTTCTCGGAATTGTTGTTTGTTATTTCCGACCTCATTTAAATTGCCTAAATAGTTAGTTTACTTATGTTTCACCTCTTGCCATGTTTATAACAACATGTAATATTGTTGTGTTCCTAAGCGAGAGCGAACTAAATAACTCAAATGTGGTGTTTCATGAATATGCAACTCGTTGCATATTGAGCTCCACTTAATTTGTAGTATTGTTTGTTGCACTTTGCCATGCCATGCCTTATTAAACCGGACATGCATCATACTTGATTGTGCATCATGCCATGATTATGCTTGTTTGTTTACCATGTTGTTTTCTCCTTTCCGGGTTGCTTCTCTCATTAGCTTCGGTTTCATTCCGGAGTTGTGAGGATTCGTTCGACTATGTCCGTTGGTCTTCTTCATGGACTCGTTCTTCTTCCTTGCGGGATCTCAGGCAAGATGACCATTACCCTCGATATCACTTCTATCTTTGCTTGCTAGTTGCTTCGTTCTATCGCTATGTTGCGCTACCTATCACTTGTTTACCAGGCCTCCCAGATTGCCATGTCAGCCTCTAACTTTTTCACCCTTCCTAGCAAACCATTGATTGGCTATGTTACCGCTTTGCTCAGCCCCTCTTATAGCATTGTTAGTTGCAGGCAAAGTTGAAGATTGCTCCATGTTGGATCCGGATTATGTTGGGATATCACAATATCTCTTATTTAATTAATGCATCTATATACTTGGTAAAGGGTGGAAGGCTCGGCCATATGCCTGGTGTTTTGTTCCACTCTTGCCGCCCTAGTTTCCGTCATACCGGTGTTATGTTCCTTGATTTTGCGTTCCTTACGCGGTTGGGTGATTTATGGGACCCCCTTGACAGTTCGCTTTGAATAAAACTCCTCCAGCAAGGCCCAACCTTGGTTTTACCATTTGCCTACCTAAGCCTTTTTCCCTTGGGTTCTGCAGACTCAAGAATCATCTTTATTTTTACCCCCCCCCCCCCCGGGCCAATGCTCGTTGTGAGTGTTGGTCCAACCTGTCAGCCGTCGATGGACACCAGGGGCAACTCTGGGCTGGCCTATCGGAAGTTTGGACAATCCGGTGTGCCCTGAGAACGAGATATGTGCAGCTCCTATCAGGATTTGTCGGCACATTCGGGCGGCTTTGCCGGTCTTGTTTTACCATTGTCGAAATGTCTTGTAAACCAGGATTCCGAGACTGGTCGGGTCTTCCTGGGAGAAGGAATATCCTTCGTTGACCATGAGAGCTTGTGATGGGCTAAGTTGGGACACCCCTGCAGGGTATAAACTTTCGAGAGCCGTGCCCGCGGTTATGTGGCAGACGGGAATTTGTTAATATCCGGTTGTAGAGAACTTGACACTTGACTTAATTAAAATGCATCAACCGCGTGTGTAGCCGTGATGGTCTCTTCTCGGTGGAGTCCGGGAAGTGAACACGGTCTTTGTGTTATGATTGTGCGTAAGCAGTTTCAGGATCACTTATTGATCACTTTTAGCTTCACGCCCGTTCTGTTGCTTCTCTTCTCGCGCTTATTTGCGTATGTTAGCCACCATATTTGCTTAGTGCTTGCTGCAGCTCCACCTCATTACCACTTCCTACCCATAAGCTTAAATAGTCTTGATCTCGTGGGTTTTGAGATTGCTGAGTCCCCGTGACTCACCAGATACTACCACAATAGTTGCAGGTGCCGATGATACCAGTGCAGGTGTTGCAACTGAGCTCAGATGGGAGCTCAACGAAGATCTTGGTCGTTGCTATGTTTCGTTTCATGTTGATCAGTAGTGGAGCCCAGTTGGGACGATCGGGGATCTAGCAGTTGGGTTATCTTCTTTTCTTTTGGCTTCGTCCGTAGTCGGACTATGTGTGTACTCTGATTGATGTATGATTTATTTAAGTACTTGTGTGAAGTGGCGATTGTAAGCCAACTCTTTATCCCAGTCTTGTTCATTACATGGGATTGTCTGAAGATGACCCTTCTTGCGACAAAACCACAATGTGGTTATGCCTCTAAGTCGTGCTTCGACACGTGGGAGATATAGCCGCATCGTGGGTGTTACATACTCCCACCGGGAGTAGGATTCCCCCCTTCCCTAGTTGGACTAGGAGAGAAGGAATGGGGAGAGAGGGAGGACGGAAAGGGGCCCCCCTCCAAGTCCAATTCGGACCAAAGGGAGAGGGGGCGCGCGGCCTGCCCTGGTCTCCTCTCTCTCTCTCTCTCCACTATGGCCCAATAAGGCACATGCACTTACCGGGGGGTTCCGGTAACCTCCCGGTACTCCGGTAAAATCCCAATTTTACCCGGAACTATTCCGATGTCCAAATATAGTCATCCAATATATCGATCTTTATGTCTCGACCATTTCGAGACTCATCGTCATGTCCGTGATCATATCTGGGACTCCGAACTACCTTCGGTACATCAAAACACATAAACTCATATTGCCGATCATCACCAAACATTAAGCGTGCGGACCCTATGGGTTCGAGAACTATGTAGACATGACCGAGACACGTCTCTGGTCAATAACCAATAGCGGAACCTGGATGCTCATATTGGCTCCTACATATTCTACGAAGATCTTTATCGGTCAAACCGCATAACAACATACGTTGTTCCCTTTGTCATTGGTATGTTACTTGCCCGAGATTCGATCATCGGTATCTCAATACCTAGTTCAATCTCGTTACCGCAAGTCTCTTTACTCGTTCCGTAGTGCATCATCCCACAACTAACTCATTAGTCACATTACTTGCAAGGCTTATAGGGATGTGCATTACCGAGAGGGCCCAGAGATACCTCTCCGACAATCAGAGTGAAAATCCTAATCTTGATCTATGCCAACTCAACAAGTACCATCGGAGACACCTGTAGAGCACCTTTATAATCACCCAGTTATGTTGTGATGTTTGGTAGCACACAAATTGTTCCTCCACTATTCGGGAGTTGCATAATCACATAGTCATAGGAACATGTATAAGTCATGAAGAAAGCACTAGCAACAAACTAAACGATCAAGTGCTAAGCTAGCGGAATGGGTCAAGTCAATCACATCATTCTCTAATGATGTGATCCCGTTAATCAAATGACAACTCATGTCTATGGTTACGAAACATAACCATCTTTGATTCAACGAGCTAGTCAAGTAGAGGCATACTAGTGACATTATGTTTGTCTATGTATTCACACATGTACTAAGTTTTCGGTTAATACAATTCTAGCATGAATAATAAACATTTATCATGATATAAGGAAATATAAATAACAACTTTATTATTTCCTCTAGGGCATATTTCCTTCATAAACATACTACTACAAGGGAACTAGAACTTTTTATTTTTAAGCATAATGTTTAAGTACGTAAACTTTTCTCCAGAGTCCCTACACACTACTACTAAACTACTGTATGTGTGTAGTACTATGTCAGCAAGCAGCAGAGGAGATTTAAAAGGAAGGACCATGTGTGTGTGTGTGTGTAGAAAACACACACAAGAAATGCTGAATAGATCTATTTAGTCTGACAGGTTCAGTTACGGACAACTCTGGAAAACATGTACTTATGCTTCTCTGCCACAAGTGTCGAGATTATCTGTGGGATTTTGGTGAACACATTTTTAACTAGGCAGACATTGTATTTTTTTACGGTACAAAATCCTATCTTCTTTACATTACATGTAGCCGTTGCCCGTTGCTCCGTAGCTGTTGTGGAGTTGCCAGCACAAAACAGAGCAAACATATATTCGCATTTCAGAGGTCTAGCCAATGTTAAAATTAGGGGTGAAACGGTACCAAAAGTAGACATGGAATATGGTCCAGTCGATCAACCATACTTTTAAAATCTTACTTATTATACACTACTACCAGGCAGTCCTTGGTATTTCAAACAAGCAGAAACTCCATCTACAACTACAAGATCTAACAGCAGAACCTACCTTCGCATAACCAAAAGTACATGTATTAATTCAAGCTAACAACTGGCAAGAAACATAGACTTGATGGCAGTAGGATCATCTTCCACTTGAGAAGCTGGCTGGAGGAGAAAAGGATGATTACACGTGAATATGGATATAAGTGCTCACATCAGTAGTTCTAATACATGCTAACAATTCATAGACCAACAACACATGTTTCATACTACAGTTGCGGTGTCATTACAAGCAGTGGCGGAGCTACAAGGAAAAAATTGGGTGGGCCAAGCTACTAAAGAGCACACAAAAACTTAAATTGTATTAGTGTGCAGCGACTTGGGAGATAAATTAATCAATTAGATTGTATTAACTTGGTGCACTTGCATTTAGTGATCAACACCCATGGGGCATTCTGAAACAAAACAGCTCTAGTGTTCAATTGAGGTGTGCCCATGGTCTTATACATAACCCAAACAAACTAATTAGGGTTCGGCAGCAAGCAGTAGAACAGATGCATCACTCCCTGTCCATATCCCTTCAGATACAGCGTCATTGTTGAAAACAAAAAGGCAGTCAATCGGACGGGTCAGCGACACACTCTAAACCCAACGATGGCATACAAAGTGAGAGAGGAAGCAGAGTAGGGGATGGAGCAGGGGGCATACCGGCCCACGCCGTGAGGACGGAGGCGATGGAGGTGCCGACGGTGAAGACAACGCGATGGCTCTCGATGTCAGGACCCCGACTCAATGCCACATCGATCTAGCATGTAACACCTCATATCACTTTGCGGCCTCACGCACGGTATTCCCACGGGTGTCGCCTTACCTTTGCCCGGGACCGTTTGCGCCTTTTGGCACACGTATATGACAGTGTCGCTAGCATCCATATGATAAGGAGCCCGGGCTGACATGGCTAGTCGTAAACCCAAAGCGGCACAGACTTACAGGGACAGGCATCCATGACCCAGCATCGAACGTGTCGGTCATCAGCGAGTGAATCCAGGCTGTAGCACTGGGCTAGCAGGACTTCGGTGAACCGGGCTGTAGCGGGCTAACAGGACTCCGGTATTCACCGCGTGACATTTCCCCGAAGGGACAGACACAGGAACGAAGAAGGACACATGCCGGCCAGCCTAAGTGTTCCGGAGCAGTAGCAAGCTACCATGGCTCGGTGGAAACACTAGGAGACATTTCCCCGTAAGAGAGGCTACTAAAGATAAACAACTAGATGGTCAGATCCCACACATACCAAGCATTTCAATAACATACACACAATATGCTCGATATGTGCAAATACAACATGGCATCACAACATGACTCTATGACTCAAGTAATCTATTCAATAGGCTCCGAGGAGCGAGATATTACAAACATGGGTCTCATGACCCAACATTCAGAGCATACAAATCAAGCACAAGCGGAAGCTATCATGTCTGAGTACAGACATCTATAAATGAAAAAGGCTGAGAAGCCTGACTATCTACCAAATCCTGCCGAGGCACAAGATCGTAGCTGAGGTAACAAGCTAAACGTCGAAGACCACGCGGAAATACTAGTGAGACTGAAGTCTCTCTGCAAAAACATAAAATAGGCAAACGTGAGTACAAATGTACCCAGCAAGACTTACATCAGAACTATCTACATATGCATCATTATCAACAAAGGGATGGTGGGGTTTAACTGCAGCAAGCCAGCTTTGACTCGGTGGCTATCCTGAACTACGACTGCGAGTAACTTTTTTGAGGTGGCGCACACGAGTCCACATATTCACCATATCAATACACCACTATGGATCCGCTCCCGTCTCCCTACGAGAACGCCATCCATAGCACTCACGCTTATCTTGCGTATTTTAGAGTATCCACTTTCACTTGTCTATGAACTGATATAAGCAACCCAGAAGTCCTTTTCCGCGGACACGGCTATTCGAATAGATTAGGTTAACCCTGCAGGGGTGTACTTCTTCACACACGCTCTCACCACTTACCGCCGTTTACACGACATGTACTCGGCAACCTTCAAGCGGAAGCCCAACGTGGGTGTCGGCCACGACCTACCTAATCACCTAAGTCTCTAGTCCAGGTTTATCGCCTATTCGGGTTCCATCCATGAGGAGATCCGGCCGGAGTTTCGCTCACAGCCCCAAACGATGTGAACAGGGTTCCCGAGACACCAAACGGGCGCCCGGTACACCGTGCCACGTGCCTACCGCATCACAGCCCACCCCTACGGTCAGCGCTGCCCACGGCCTCCAGCATACTACAAACACCAGAAACTACTTGCAACTCCTGGACAGAGGACAAGGGTGATCAAGAAGCCGAGAGGGTCCATTGGTTTCGGGCCCAATGCGTGGTAGTAGCTGAATCATGGATCACAAACACAGAACTCAGTTCCTGAGGACGGCTGCAATGAGACAACCCACCATGTACTCCTACATGGCCTCTCACCGCTACCTTTACCAAATCGTGTTCACACACTTAGCTCACACACAGTAGGACAGGTTCACACGCCTCTGATTCATCCCCGATGAATCAGACCTGACTCAACTCTAAGCAATAGCAGGCATGACAAACAAACATGAATGAGTAGGCACATCAGGGCTCAAACAACTCCTACTCATGCTAGTGGGTTTCATCTATTTACTGTGGCAATGACAGGTCATGCAAAGGACAAAGGGGTTCAGCTACCGCAGCAAGTAACAGATGAATCGGTGTTGTCCTAATGCAGTAAAAGAGAGCAGGAGCGAGAGAGTAGGATTGTATCGGAATGAACAAGGGGGTTTTGCTTGCCTGGCACTTCTGAAGATAACATTGAGTCTTCATCAGTGTCAACGATCACATCATCGGTATCACGTCTATCGAGAGGGGACAAATACCGGCAACACAGAAGGGAACACAATCAATGCAATGCACAATATGATGCATGATCATGACATGGCAAAATGAATGTGTTTTGAGCCAATGCAACTAGCAACAGATTAAATGAAGTTGGTTTGAATACAAGATTCAAATTCAAACTCCATATGTGATTATTTAAATGCCCTTTATTTGATTTGTGCTAAACAGCAGCTATAAGTTGTTCTAACATGCATGAAAATGGTACAGATGGATTCCTTGAATTTTTCTGATAATTTTTCATATATAAATTATTTAATTTGGAGTTACGGTTAATTTTCTATGAATTTTAGAAGTTTATATTCATTTTCTGGAATTTCAGAATTAAATTAAATCCAGAAAACATTACTGCGTCAGCATGACGTTGGCATGACGTCAGCAAGTCAACAGGGGCCGGCTCGGGTCAAACCTGACGTGTGGGGTCCACACGTCAGTGACACAGGGGCTAATCCCGCGTTGACTCGGGCTTTGACCCGCTACGGGGCCCGCTGTCAGTGTCACAGGGTTAGTTAGCAGGGTCATTAGCCCCTAACGACGACGCCACGTCAGCACGCCGGAGACCAGCCGACGGCGACCACAGAACACGGCGGGGCACGCCGGACTTGCGCTAGAGGCGTCAGTTTGGCGCGCTGAGGGCACCAGGGGATGGCCCTTGCTCCCGCGCATCCAGAGGACCGAGTGGGAGGTCGTGGGGTCGCCGGAACTCATGCCGGCGACGAGCTTTGGCGGCGATGGTGTTCGGTGGTGCTCGGGCGCGTCGCTACGGTGCATCAGTGAGCAAATGGAGAGGCTGGGCAGCACCTGCTAGACATGGGGAGCACTAAGAGCAGCTCAGTGAGGCCAGGGGAGCACGGAGGCTATGCGTGCAGCAGCAATGGCGGACGGTGGCTTCGGTGCTCGTGGGGAACGGCGCTACGGCACGGAGGGGAGCATGCTGAGTTAGGGGAGAGGGTCAGTGACTCACGGCGATGACGAGGGGACGCTCGGCGAGGTCGGGGACGGTCCGGAGCCGGCGAATTTGACGAAGATGGCCGGCGGTCCCGAGGTTGAAGAAGGCATCGAGGGCGGTGTTGTGGCACGTCCGGGGCCTCGTGGCTCGTTGAGGAGGTAGAGGGAGGACCGGCGGAGCTTCCTGGGGCGTCGGTGAGCCGTGGGGTGGCCGGTAGCCACGGTGGCTCTCGTCGGTGGCGGCGGCTCCGTTCGGTCGCGGGAGGGGAAACAGAGGAGCGAGGGGGAGGGAGGTCCAGAGAGCGAGGGAGAAGTGAGAGGGGGTCGGGGCTGCGTGGCGTCGCGGGAGGGACCAGGGAAGGAGGAGGCAGCCAGGCAGGGAGGAGGTGGCCTCCTCGGCCGCGCGCGTGCGAGCACGCAGCTGCTCCCACTGGCAAGAGGAAGACGACAGGGGGGGGAGTAGCGGTGGCGGGCTGGGCCGGTTCTGGTGGGCTGCACGGGTGAGGCCAGGTAAGTCCTTCTCTCTCTCTCTTTTATTTTTTTCTTCTGTTTTGTTTTATTTAATTTCGTTTTGCCACTGTTTTGAATTTTAAACAAATTCAAACAATGCCAAAAACTCCTCTGAATAATTTTATTTGGCTAGATGGACTTTTCCAAAAGCTCATAAAATATTTCAGGGGTATTTGAAATTATATTCTAATTATATGAATATAATTCAAATTCAAATAGCTAATGATTTAAATTCAAAGTCCCAAAAATAAATCCTTAAAAATGTTCAATATTTTGGTTGGGACCAGAACCCTTACCAAAAATTATCAAACATTTAAGAAGAGCCTTTTGGAGCAATGAATGAGATTTCTAGGGTTTTTGCCCCTCTTTTATTTAGGGTTTTGAGGCTTCCAATATTCCTCAATTCAAGTTTCAAAAATATAGACATGATGCACACATGAAGCTAGGCTAGAGCAATGCCAGAAGCTAGGGATGTGACAACTCACCCCCACTAAACAAGAATCTCGTCTCGAGATTCAAGCGTAGGGTAGGATGAAGGGGAAACGCAAACTAGTACAATCTTCACGATCCAGGGTGCACTTCAGTTGAACGTTGATTCATTCACCATCATTGTCTTGATGTCTTGTTTTGAGAAATCCTGCCAACATGACATGGAGGGAAGAAGGAGACTCTAGAAGGGTCGATCTTCTTGAAGATCGAACAACTCACGGAATGAGACATAGGACCATCTCTCGGGTTGAGACACGAGATACACATCAAGAGGGGTGGAAAGAAACGGATGACGAAGGTTCACTAGGTGGACAACAATTCCACACTTAAGAAGGTGGTAATCGGTTGTCAACGTAGCGAGGAGTTGAGTTGCCATGATACCACAACGAGACACCTTCGGAACCGTGACTCGTAGATATCTCCCCTTAAGTGGCAAAAGAATTACCTTTGATTCAGAGATCATTGAAACTCTTTATACCAGCTTAAGGCAAATCATAATCGATCATTTAGAGGGGTTCGGTAGAATGGCATACTCAAACTTGGATGATGTGGATTACCTTGTTGAAGACAACGTAATGGATGAATTTTGCTTATCACCGGAAATGGAAGAGACCCATGGTAGAATGGCACATTGGCGGTGCAAGCTGGGAACAAAATGCAAATGCTGGGAATGATTCTGGTAACTGGGGAAGAACCCAACAATAGAGAGTGAATTCACTGTTGGAGTGGTTATAGCATAACCGAGGAAATCTGGGGCAATCCCAGCTAGTGCCGATGATAAGACGTAGCGCTTGTGCGTGCTCTCAAGAACTTGAGCATTTCCACAATCATCAAGGTTTTATCAACAACCGCGTCAAGGGTGCTGACAACACAACATACTACCATGATGAATAGCGATGGACGATGCAGATGCGAAGGAGGATAACACTTTCTCAGATTTCACCTTAGCGAGGCCAAGCAAATAAAATCTGGATGATCGACCGAGAGACATTTAGCACTCCGCTTCTAATGTTCTCCTTGATGTGCTAGTATAACCCATTCATAGATATGGTTTGATATCTAAAACATCAAGTAAAAGGTCGGACTTCGGGAACACAAAAATCCATAGGGGCAACTAGGGAGTAAATCCTACGAAATCCCTAGGGGGGGGTGGCCAACTTCCTCAAACAAGATACTATAATAATAGGTCTACCGGATGGGTGTGTTGGCCACGACATCCACCTTACCGGTTATCGAGAGACCAATATTATAGTTCTTAGGGAAATGTTCCAACCATCATATCTGCCTGAGATTCAGCTCTGGTTGGTGTTAGGATATTCCAGGCTCATCGAGTCTTAGGAAGAAAAATGAAAGTTTGCAACACAAATCGACGAGATGACGTTGCGGGATTCTCGGGAGATGAACTACGATAGCAAGCTCCAAAACATGAGCTGGTTCTGCTACAAACATGTGAACACGTTGTCCCAGACAAGCATGACCACGTGGTAGTCTTATAATAAAACACTACCGAGTTCAGGAGGGGGAACCATCAACGAGGGTATCGAAGTTCTTTCATAAGTCCGGATTAGCTCTTATGAAGGAACTCCTTCTCCTTGAACAAATCAATCAGTGGCTTGGTGTGCTAGGGATACATATAGATTGAAGGTTGCAAGTCTTCAAACCACAGCATTCTTCGCACGTGTGCATGACTGATTTGGAATGATTCCAAAGAAAGCAACATTGACTTTCTCGAATCCACGGCGGCAACTTGCATCAGATGCACATGAATTAAAGGAAGTCACTACCTTCATCCAAACATATGCTTCATGAGCTAGCATGAACAAATGCTTTCAAAAGTTTCCAACACTAGCTTAATGTTCAGCAAAATTATGGAGAAGACAAGGATGTTGTCAATGGGCACAACAACAATTCATCTGGGTTTCCTTTTAAAAGGAATTCCATAGTTAAGTGAACAAGTGATAGCATTGGTCAGACCTAAAAGATATAATGGTGTATGCTCGAGGGATCAACCACGAATAAGACAACATTACGAGCATCGTTGGTACTGATTTGATTTGACGATAGCCCACACTCAAATCAAAGGATTGATAAGACAATAGGTCCAGCAACTGATCACAAGGACCAATCGATGAAGATATCATCTTTCTTCAACACACACTACACAAGAATATCCCTTTGGAACGAACTAAGTCAGACAAGCTTTTATCTTCCAACTCTCCAAGTTGTTGTCTAGCTTAACCAACTAGCTCAGGGATATCTAACACCGATTCTTGGAGAGAAGGTGGTTCACAAGAAACCAACTTGATCACGAACTCAACATAGCGGTCAGGTGACAACCCGGTAACACCTCCAAGAAGATATTTGGAAAGTCACGAACCACCGGTATGTTACTAAGCTCGAGAACAATCTTGCTTTTGAGGGCAAGACGATATGATCAAATGAGTGAGGACTTGACAAGATCCTAACTCATCAATCGAAGGGTGCACCGAAATAAGGACTAGGTAGCACGATCAGTCTTAGAAGGATGATTCGAAAACCAACATACTAAGAATGAAATTATTATCCTTTAACTACCAAGCAACAGAGTTGCTAGCAGTATTGATTTCACACATCACAATTCATTTGTCGGTATTCCGGTTGCATCAACACGAGGGCCGAGGAATGAACAGTGATGGCAAGAAGTATCACTGTACCAAGAGTTCATGGGATGGTGTGCAATTCCTATAACAATCTCGATATAAAATATGTAATACTCCAAGGTAGAGCAGAACCAAAAGCTGGATTGGCATTTGATCTGCGGAATACAACTACTTTGACCCAATCCTAGATATGGAAGAGGTACTGGAGTTTGTTTCTCCTAGTCATTCCGGAATAGAATGGCTTGACAGACCACAAGAGTCATAGGCATCGATGAACGAACGCACGCATACTCTTGACTATCAATTGATAGACGAGGGTCAGAATGCAACTAAAGAGAACAACTCAAAGGAACATATAACTTTCTGAGTTGTGGATGCATAGATTAGTATGTCGAACCAAGTTCAACATATTTCTTCCGGATAACCCATGCAGAAAGGTAGAACTGGCAGAGTCACGATTTATGAATGGAGAACTCCTCAAGAGTACTCTAATTGTGATTTTTTTTGATCCAATAAACATCTGCCATAAGTAGTTCATGGTATTTGGAAGAAGAAGATACCACGGACTTCAAGGACTATCGCAAAGGTTACTAATATCCTAAAGGCACTAGCAATTACTATCAACATGAAGTAGGTAGAGTGAATCTCGGGTTCAGAACCCAGGAGTAGAATACCTACTACTAAGTAGCATCACGGGATGCTTCCGAGAATAAAGGCCAGAATCTTCACACTAGGACACAAATCATGGCTAGACCACTAGATGATCCCCTAAGCACTTAGGGTCATAATAATAATTCCAACATATATGTCGAGGCAATAATTACCTCAACACACCGATTAGTGTGGTTAATCTGGCCCATGGGAACATCGGAAACAGAAGGAAGGGATTTGCAAATGCATCGGACTATTTAGAAACCTGGGATGACTCGGACAGCATAACGGCTATAATTGCTCAAAAAGATTTGAGACAATCACAAAAATGGTGGCATAACCACTCAGAAGCACAATATCAAGGTTCCGAGATCAACAATTAACATACGGAAGTAGTAGGAACTGAACTGAGACTTAAATCCAACAATCTTATAAGTCTACTGATTAGTAACACGTGATCCTAATAGAAAGAAGAGATAGCCTAGTTCTTAATCCCCGCAGGAAAGATAAGATGACTCAGATCAGAAGGGCATGAGGTATAAGGAGTAAAAAGAGCCTTACGTTCCATCCCACAATCAATTCCCTTATATAACTAAAGAATTTCTAGACTCAACTTCGACCAGTTTGGCTTGGTAATCCTACAGGCAGTCAAGCTCTGATACCAACGCTGTCAGGACCCCGACTCAATGCCACATCGATCTAGCATGTAACACCTCATATCACTTTGCGGCCTCACGCACGGTATTCCCACGGGTGTCGCCTTACCTTTGCCCGGGACCGTTTGCGCCTTTTGGCACACGTATATGACAGTGTCGCTAGCATCCATATGATAAGGAGCCCGGGCTGACATGGCTAGTCGTAAACCCAAAGCGGCACAGACTTACAGGGACAGGCATCCATGACCCAGCATCGAACGTGTCGGTCATCAGCGAGTGAATCCAGGCTGTAGCACTGGGCTAGCAGGACTCCGGTGAACCGGGCTGTAGCGGGCTAACAGGACTCCGGTATTCACCGCGTGACATTTCCCCGAAGGGACAGACACAGGAACGAAGAAGGACACATGCCGGCCAGCCTAAGTGTTCCGGAGCAGTAGCAAGCTACCATGGCTCGGTGGAAACACTAGGAGACATTTCCCCGTAAGAGAGGCTACTAAAGATAAACAACTAGATGGTCAGATCCCACACATACCAAGCATTTCAATAACATACACACAATATGCTCGATATGTGCAAATACAACATGGCATCACAACATGACTCTATGACTCAAGTAATCTATTCAATAGGCTCCGAGGAGCGAGATATTACAAACATGGGTCTCATGACCCAACATTCAGAGCATACAAATCAAGCACAAGCGGAAGCTATCATGTCTGAGTACAGACATCTATAAATGAAAAAGGCTGAGAAGCCTGACTATCTACCAAATCCTGCCGAGGCACAAGATCGTAGCTGAGGTAACAAGCTAAACGTCGAAGACCACGCGGAAATACTAGTGAGACTGAAGTCTCTCTGCAAAAACATAAAATAGGCAAACGTGAGTACAAATGTACCCAGCAAGACTTACATCAGAACTATCTACATATGCATCATTATCAACAAAGGGATGGTGGGGTTTAACTGCAGCAAGCCAGCTTTGACTCGGTGGCTATCCTGAACTACGACTGCGAGTAACTTTTTGAGGTGGCGCACACGAGTCCACATATTCACCATATCAATACACCACTATGGATCCGCTCCCGTCTCCCTACGAGAACGCCATCCATAGCACTCACGCTTATCTTGCGTATTTTAGAGTATCCACTTTCACTTGTCTATGAACTGATATAAGCAACCCAGAAGTCCTTTTCCGCGGACACGGCTATTCGAATAGATTAGGTTAACCCTGCAGGGGTGTACTTCTTCACACACGCTCTCACCACTTACCGCCGTTTACACGACATGTACTCGGCAACCTTCAAGCGGAAGCCCAACGTGGGTGTCGGCCACGACCTACCTAATCACCTAAGTCTCTAGTCCAGGTTTATCGCCTATTCGGGTTCCATCCATGAGGAGATCCGGCCGGAGTTTCGCTCACAGCCCCAAACGATGTGAACAGGGTTCCCGAGACACCAAACGGGCGCCCGGTACACCGTGCCACGTGCCTACCGCATCACAGCCCACCCCTACGGTCAGCGCTGCCCACGGCCTCCAGCATACTACAAACACCAGAAACTACTTGCAACTCCTGGACAGAGGACAAGGGTGATCAAGAAGCCGAGAGGGTCCATTGGTTTCGGGCCCAATGCGTGGTAGTAGCTGAATCATGGATCACAAACACAGAACTCAGTTCCTGAGGACGGCTGCAATGAGACAACCCACCATGTACTCCTACATGGCCTCTCACCGCTACCTTTACCAAATCGTGTTCACACACTTAGCTCACACACAGTAGGACAGGTTCACACGCCTCTGATTCATCCCCGATGAATCAGACCTGACTCAACTCTAAGCAGTAGCAGGCATGACAAACAAACATGAATGAGTAGGCACATCAGGGCTCAAACAACTCCTACTCATGCTAGTGGGTTTCATCTATTTACTGTGGCAATGACAGGTCATGCAAAGGATAAAGGGGTTCAGCTACCGCAGCAAGTAACAGATGAATCGGTGTTGTCCTAATGCAGTAAAAGAGAGCAGGAGCGAGAGAGTAGGATTGTATCGGAATGAACAAGGGGGTTTTGCTTGCCTGGCACTTCTGAAGATAACATTGAGTCTTCATCAGTGTCAACGATCACATCATCGGTATCACGTCTATCGAGAGGGGACAAATACCGGCAACACAGAAGGGAACACAATCAATGCAATGCACAATATGATGCATGATCATGACATGGCAAAATGAATGTGTTTTGAGCCAATGCAACTAGCAACAGATTAAATGAAGTTGGTTTGAATACAAGATTCAAATTCAAACTCCATATGTGATTATTTAAATGCCCTTTATTTGATTTGTGCTAAACAGCAGCTATAAGTTGTTCTAACATGCATGAAAATGGTACAGATGGATTCCTTGAATTTTTCTGATAATTTTTCATATATAAATTATTTAATTTGGAGTTACGGTTAATTTTCTATGAATTTTAGAAGTTTATATTCATTTTCTGGAATTTCAGAATTAAATTAAATCCAGAAAACATTACTGCGTCAGCATGACGTTGGCATGACGTCAGCAAGTCAACAGGGGCCGGCTCGGGTCAAACCTGACGTGTGGGGTCCACACGTCAGTGACACAGGGGCTAATCCCGCGTTGACTCGGGCTTTGACCCGCTACGGGGCCCGCTGTCAGTGTCACAGGGTTAGTTAGCAGGGTCATTAGCCCCTAACGACGACGCCACGTCAGCACGCCGGAGACCAGCCGACGGCGACCACAGAACACGGCGGGGCACGCCGGACTTGCGCTAGAGGCGTCAGTTTGGCGCGCTGAGGGCACCAGGGGATGGCCCTTGCTCCCGCGCATCCAGAGGACCGAGTGGGAGGTCGTGGGGTCGCCGGAACTCATGCCGGCGACGAGCTTTGGCGGCGATGGTGTTCGGTGGTGCTCGGGCGCGTCGCTACGGTGCATCAGTGAGCAAATGGAGAGGCTGGGCAGCACCTGCTAGACATGGGGAGCACTAAGAGCAGCTCAGTGAGGCCAGGGGAGCACGGAGGCTATGCGTGCAGCAGCAATGGCGGACGGTGGCTTCGGTGCTCGTGGGGAACGGCGCTACGGCACGGAGGGGAGCATGCTGAGTTAGGGGAGAGGGTCAGTGACTCACGGCGATGACGAGGGGACGCTCGGCGAGGTCGGGGACGGTCCGGAGCCGGCGAATTTGACGAAGATGGCCGGCGGTCCCGAGGTTGAAGAAGGCATCGAGGGCGGTGTTGTGGCACGTCCGGGGCCTCGTGGCTCGTTGAGGAGGTAGAGGGAGGACCGGCGGAGCTTCCTGGGGCGTCGGTGAGCCGTGGGGTGGCCGGTAGCCACGGTGGCTCTCGTCGGTGGCGGCGGCTCCGTTCGGTCGCGGGAGGGGAAACAGAGGAGCGAGGGGGAGGGAGGTCCAGAGAGCGAGGGAGAAGTGAGAGGGGGTCGGGGCTGCGTGGCGTCGCGGGAGGGACCAGGGAAGGAGGAGGCAGCCAGGCAGGGAGGAGGTGGCCTCCTCGGCCGCGCGCGTGCGAGCACGCAGCTGCTCCCACTGGCAAGAGGAAGACGACAGGGGGGGAGTAGCGGTGGCGGGCTGGGCCGGCTGGGCCGGTTCTGGTGGGCTGCACGGGTGAGGCCAGGTAAGTCCTTCTCTCTCTCTCTTTTATTTTTTTCTTCTGTTTTGTTTTATTTAATTTCGTTTTGCCACTGTTTTGAATTTTAAACAAATTCAAACAATGCCAAAAACTCCTCTGAATAATTTTATTTGGCTAGATGGACTTTTCCAAAAGCTCATAAAATATTTCAGGGGTATTTGAAATTATATTCTAATTATATGAATATAATTCAAATTCAAATAGCTAATGATTTAAATTCAAAGTCCCAAAAATAAATCCTTAAAAATGTTCAATATTTTGGTTGGGACCAGAACCCTTACCAAAAATTATCAAACATTTAAGAAGAGCCTTTTGGAGCAATGAATGAGATTTCTAGGGTTTTTGCCCCTCTTTTATTTAGGGTTTTGAGGCTTCCAATATTCCTCAATTCAAGTTTCAAAAATATAGACATGATGCACACATGAAGCTAGGCTAGAGCAATGCCAGAAGCTAGGGATGTGACAACTCACCCCCACTAAACAAGAATCTCGTCTCGAGATTCAAGCGTAGGGTAGGATGAAGGGGAAACGCAAACTAGTACAATCTTCACGATCCAGGGTGCACTTCAGTTGAACGTTGATTCATTCACCATCATTGTCTTGATGTCTTGTTTTGAGAAATCCTGCCAACATGACATGGAGGGAAGAAGGAGACTCTAGAAGGGTCGATCTTCTTGAAGATCGAACAACTCACGGAATGAGACATAGGACCATCTCTCGGGTTGAGACACGAGATACACATCAAGAGGGGTGGAAAGAAACGGATGACGAAGGTTCACTAGGTGGACAACAATTCCACACTTAAGAAGGTGGTAATCGGTTGTCAACGTAGCGAGGAGTTGAGTTGCCATGATACCACAACGAGACACCTTCGGAACCGTGACTCGTAGATATCTCCCCTTAAGTGGCAAAAGAATTACCTTTGATTCAGAGATCATTGAAACTCTTTATACCAGCTTAAGGCAAATCATAATCGATCATTTAGAGGGGTTCGGTAGAATGGCATACTCAAACTTGGATGATGTGGATTACCTTGTTGAAGACAACGTAATGGATGAATTTTGCTTATCACCGGAAATGGAAGAGACCCATGGTAGAATGGCACATTGGCGGTGCAAGCTGGGAACAAAATGCAAATGCTGGGAATGATTCTGGTAACTGGGGAAGAACCCAACAATAGAGAGTGAATTCACTGTTGGAGTGGTTATAGCATAACCGAGGAAATCTGGGGCAATCCCAGCTAGTGCCGATGATAAGACGTAGCGCTTGTGCGTGCTCTCAAGAACTTGAGCATTTCCACAATCATCAAGGTTTTATCAACAACCGCGTCAAGGGTGCTGACAACACAACATACTACCATGATGAATAGCGATGGACGATGCAGATGCGAAGGAGGATAACACTTTCTCAGATTTCACCTTAGCGAGGCCAAGCAAATAAAATCTGGATGATCGACCGAGAGACATTTAGCACTCCGCTTCTAATGTTCTCCTTGATGTGCTAGTATAACCCATTCATAGATATGGTTTGATATCTAAAACATCAAGTAAAAGGTCGGACTTCGGGAACACAAAAATCCATAGGGGCAACTAGGGAGTAAATCCTACGAAATCCCTAGGGGGGGGTGGCCAACTTCCTCAAACAAGATACTATAATAATAGGTCTACCGGATGGGTGTGTTGGCCACGACATCCACCTTACCGGTTATCGAGAGACCAATATTATAGTTCTTAGGGAAATGTTCCAACCATCATATCTGCCTGAGATTCAGCTCTGGTTGGTGTTAGGATATTCCAGGCTCATCGAGTCTTAGGAAGAAAAATGAAAGTTTGCAACACAAATCGACGAGATGACGTTGCGGGATTCTCGGGAGATGAACTACGATAGCAAGCTCCAAAACATGAGCTGGTTCTGCTACAAACATGTGAACACGTTGTCCCAGACAAGCATGACCACGTGGTAGTCTTATAATAAAACACTACCGAGTTCAGGAGGGGGAACCATCAACGAGGGTATCGAAGTTCTTTCATAAGTCCGGATTAGCTCTTATGAAGGAACTCCTTCTCCTTGAACAAATCAATCAGTGGCTTGGTGTGCTAGGGATACATATAGATTGAAGGTTGCAAGTCTTCAAACCACAGCATTCTTCGCACGTGTGCATGACTGATTTGGAATGATTCCAGAGAAAGCAACATTGACTTTCTCGAATCCACGGCGGCAACTTGCATCAGATGCACATGAATTAAAGGAAGTCACTACCTTCATCCAAACATATGCTTCATGAGCTAGCATGAACAAATGCTTTCAAAAGTTTCCAACACTAGCTTAATGTTCAGCAAAATTATGGAGAAGACAAGGATGTTGTCAATGGGCACAACAACAATTCATCTGGGTTTCCTTTTAAAAGGAATTCCATAGTTAAGTGAACAAGTGATAGCATTGGTCAGACCTAAAAGATATAATGGTGTATGCTCGAGGGATCAACCACGAATAAGACAACATTACGAGCATCGTTGGTACTGATTTGATTTGACGATAGCCCACACTCAAATCAAAGGATTGATAAGACAATAGGTCCAGCAACTGATCACAAGGACCAATCGATGAAGATATCATCTTTCTTCAACACACACTACACAAGAATATCCCTTTGGAACGAACTAAGTCAGACAAGCTTTTATCTTCCAACTCTCCAAGTTGTTGTCTAGCTTAACCAACTAGCTCAGGGATATCTAACACCGATTCTTGGAGAGAAGGTGGTTCACAAGAAACCAACTTGATCACGAACTCAACATAGCGGTCAGGTGACAACCCGGTAACACCTCCAAGAAGATATTTGGAAAGTCACGAACCACCGGTATGTTACTAAGCTCGAGAACAATCTTGCTTTTGAGGGCAAGACGATATGATCAAATGAGTGAGGACTTGACAAGATCCTAACTCATCAATCGAAGGGTGCACCGAAATAAGGACTAGGTAGCACGATCAGTCTTAGAAGGATGATTCGAAAACCAACATACTAAGAATGAAATTATTATCCTTTAACTACCAAGCAACAGAGTTGCTAGCAGTATTGATTTCACACATCACAATTCATTTGTCGGTATTCCGGTTGCATCAACACGAGGGCCGAGGAATGAACAGTGATGGCAAGAAGTATCACTGTACCAAGAGTTCATGGGATGGTGTGCAATTCCTATAACAATCTCGATATAAAATATGTAATACTCCAAGGTAGAGCAGAACCAAAAGCTGGATTGGCATTTGATCTGCGGAATACAACTACTTTGACCCAATCCTAGATATGGAAGAGGTACTGGAGTTTGTTTCTCCTAGTCATTCCGGAATAGAATGGCTTGACAGACCACAAGAGTCATAGGCATCGATGAACGAACGCACGCATACTCTTGACTATCAATTGATAGACGAGGGTCAGAATGCAACTAAAGAGAACAACTCAAAGGAACATATAACTTTCTGAGTTGTGGATGCATAGATTAGTATGTCGAACCAAGTTCAACATATTTCTTCCGGATAACCCATGCAGAAAGGTAGAACTGGCAGAGTCACGATTTATGAATGGAGAACTCCTCAAGAGTACTCTAATTGTGATTTTTTTTTGATCCAATAAACATCTGCCATAAGTAGTTCATGGTATTTGGAAGAAGAAGATACCACGGACTTCAAGGACTATCGCAAAGGTTACTAATATCCTAAAGGCACTAGCAATTACTATCAACATGAAGTAGGTAGAGTGAATCTCGGGTTCAGAACCCAGGAGTAGAATACCTACTACTAAGTAGCATCACGGGATGCTTCCGAGAATAAAGGCCAGAATCTTCACACTAGGACACAAATCATGGCTAGACCACTAGATGATCACCTAAGCACTTAGGGTCATAATAATAATTCCAACATATATGTCGAGGCAATAATTACCTCAACACACCGATTAGTGTGGTTAATCTGGCCCATGGGAACATCGGAAACAGAAGGAAGGGATTTGCAAATGCATCGGACTATTTAGAAACCTGGGATGACTCGGACAGCATAACGGCTATAATTGCTCAAAAAGATTTGAGACAATCACAAAAATGGTGGCATAACCACTCAGAAGCACAATATCAAGGTTCCGAGATCAACAATTAACATACGGAAGTAGTAGGAACTGAACTGAGACTTAAATCCAACAATCTTATAAGTCTACTGATTAGTAACACGTGATCCTAATAGAAAGAAGAGATAGCCTAGTTCTTAATCCCCACAGGAAAGATAAGATGACTCAGATCAGAAGGGCATGAGGTATAAGGAGTAAAAAGAGCCTTACGTTCCATCCCACAATCAATTCCCTTATATAACTAAAGAATTTCTAAACTCAACTTCGACCAGTTTGGCTTGGTAATCCTACAGGCAGTCAAGCTCTGATACCAACGCTGTCAGGACCCCGACTCAATGCCACATCGATCTAGCATGTAACACCTCATATCACTTTGCGGCCTCACGCACGGTATTCCCACGGGTGTCGCCTTACCTTTGCCCGGGACCGTTTGCGCCTTTTGGCACACGTATATGACAGTGTCGCTAGCATCCATATGATAAGGAGCCCGGGCTGACATGGCTAGTCGTAAACCCAAAGCGGCACAGACTTACAGGGACAGGCATCCATGACCCAGCATCGAACGTGTCGGTCATCAGCGAGTGAATCCAGGCTGTAGCACTGGGCTAGCAGGACAACGTAATGGATGAATTTTGCTTATCACCGGAAATGGAAGAGACCCATGGTAGAATGGCACATTGGCGGTGCAAGCTGGGAACAAAATGCAAATGCTGGGAATGATTCTGGTAACTGGGGAAGAACCCAACAATAGAGAGTGAATTCACTGTTGGAGTGGTTATAGCATAACCGAGGAAATCTGGGGCAATCCCAGCTAGTGCCGATGATAAGACGTAGCGCTTGTGCGTGCTCTCAAGAACTTGAGCATTTCCACAATCATCAAGGTTTTATCAACAACCGCGTCAAGGGTGCTGACAACACAACATACTACCATGATGAATAGCGATGGACGATGCAGATGCGAAGGAGGATAACACTTTCTCAGATTTCACCTTAGCGAGGCCAAGCAAATAAAATCTGGATGATCGACCGAGAGACATTTAGCACTCCGCTTCTAATGTTCTCCTTGATGTGCTAGTATAACCCATTCATAGATATGGTTTGATATCTAAAACATCAAGTAAAAGGTCGGACTTCGGGAGCACAAAAATCCATAGGGGCAACTAGGGAGTAAATCCTACGAAATCCCTAGGGGGGGGTGGCCAACTTCCTCAAACAAGATACTATAATAATAGGTCTACCAGATGGGTGTGTTGGCCACGACATCCACCTTACCGGTTATCGAGAGACCAATATTATAGTTCTTAGGGAAATGTTCCAACCATCATATCTGCCTGAGATTCAGCTCTGGTTGGTGTTAGGATATTCCAGGCTCATCGAGTCTTAGGAAGAAAAATGAAAGTTTGCAACACAAATCGATGAGATGACGTTGCGGGATTCTCGGGAGATGAACTACGATAGCAAGCTCCAAAACATGAGCTGGTTCTGCTACAAACATGTGAACACGTTGTCCCAGACAAGCATGACCACGTGGTAGTCTTATAATAAAACACTACCGAGTTCAGGAGGGGGAACCATCAACGAGGGTATCGAAGTTCTTTCATAAGTACGGATTAGCTCTTATGAAGGAACTCCTTCTCCTTGAACAAATCAATCAGTGGCTTGGTGTGCTAGGGATACATATAGATTGAAGGTTGCAAGTCTTCAAACCACAGCATTCTTCGCACGTGTGCATGACTGATTTGGAATGATTCCAGAGAAAGCAACATTGACTTTCTCGAATCCACGGCGGCAACTTGCATCAGATGCACATGAATTAAAGGAAGTCACTACCTTCATCCAAACATATGCTTCATGAGCTAGCATGAACAAATGCTTTCAAAAGTTTCCAACACTAACTTAATGTTCAGCAAAATTATGGAGAAGACAAGGATGTTGTCAATGGGCACAACAACAATTCATCTGGGTTTCCTGGGCAGGGCGGGGCTGACCTTGGTGGAGAAGAAGGTGTCGCGGACGGCGGCCCAGGAGTTCGTCACCCACCGCCGGACGTTGGGTAGCGACAGCACCGCGTCGGCAACCACCACCTCCACCACCGTCAGCAGCAGTGACAGCCTCTACAGATCGGACATAAAACAAACCAAGGAGGAATCAGAGGGAGGCAGAGAAGACAAGAGAGGGATTCATGCACACCCACTCACCCAACCAAGAAAAGGGGGTCGGAGATCCGCGATCGCCATGGTTGGAGATGGGCGTCGTGGAGTTCATCGGCGGCGAGGGCCACCGCAGTAGGACGCATCGGTGGGTGCGGGTGCGGATCTGCCCCTCCCCGTCCCCACCCATCCATCAATCTAAAGAGGAAGGGAGGGATGTCGCCGGTGGTGATGGGGTTTTGCCGGTGGGGGTTGCCGATGGCGGGATCTGGAGAGGAATCGAGAGGGGGTGGAGCTCGAGTGGATCTCCGGCCAGGAAGGGGAGGTGGCGCTGGCGGTGGAGTGGAGGCCACGGTCGGGGTCGGGGCAGCGGGTCATGGGGAGAGGAGTGGTGTGCGGGACGGAGGGGAGAGGAGTGGTGTGCGGGGGAGAGGAGCTCGTGGTGGGTGAGTGGTGTGCGGGGGAGAGGGTGTCATTCGACTACTGACAGGTGGGCCCGCAAGGAATTAGGTCCACATGTCAGTGTCCTCGGCGGCACGTGGTGTACATGAGGGGAGCTGCTTTCGGGTGGGTGTGGGTGGGTGAGGGGGTGTGGGCCGTTAGATCTGGCAGTATCTGATGGTTTGTGATGCTTGATCCGCGTGACATGCTCATAGACCAATCAGAACGAAGTATAGGTTTTGATGATGTTATGACCATCTAAATTGGTCGTAATCGATTAACAATAGGCAGCTACTACGAGTCAATCAGATGATTTTGCCTAAAAATCATCCGCCTAGCTAGCCGCCCGATCTACGCATTGGTGGTCGTTCGATCATGTCAATATGTCATGACAACACCGAGCGTGAAAATACTTCAACGCAGCATCGATGACATCCCCGCGAAGCTCCATTGCAGCTCTCAACGGCGCACCAAGAGCTCCAACGCAACACCACATTGCCCGACAAAGCTCCATTACAACGTCGGGAGGCTCCAACGCAGCACCATGATGCCCGGTGGTAAGCTCCCTTCTCTTTTTATGACAATGTTTAAGTATGGTTGCCTCGAATAACTACATGTAGTTTCATACTAGGTGGGATTTTCGTCGATTCACTAGGAAGCGGGTGAAATTTTAACTACAGTTGCCTCATAGTTTGTTCGAATGATTTCACATTTCACGCAAGTTTTCATCTTCGAATTACAAACAATGTTGTCAAAGGGATTTTTCATTTTATTTTCACGAAAAACCAATTCACAAAATGAGTTTTTTTGTGAAGGACCTACAAAATATTTGTTGCAAAATTGGACCAAATAATTTAATGTACAATTGACTAAATTGTTGGGGGTAAATTTTTTTGAATCCACCTCTCGTGAAAAAGACAAATTTCCGCCGATTCAGCAGGAAGCGGGTCAAATTTGAACTGCAGCTGCCTCATAGTTTTCTATTTATTTTTCCCAAAAATCATTTTTTGGTACAAAAGTATCTATTTAATCAGAGAAACACCAAAAGTTTTCCAAGATTCAACCACTAGCTAGGAACGATCATGCCTGCCGTTTTGACAGCATTTTGAAACGGGCATGAAAAATTCAAAAAAAAAAAAAATTGAGAAGCCATCGCATTGTGCCATTATATGTGGCCAAGTTCCCAAGAAAAATAATAAACTTGTAATACGGTAATTATTTTTAAAAAGTGTTCTTAGAAACGAGCTATCACGTGTGGAGATCAATGGCTTTCAAGCCAAATGATCAATCTTATGGCCACATTCATGGCACACTTTGTTCAAATGATCTCATATTGTGCATAATGGTGCATATTGGAATGGCAAACAATGTTGCCTAAGGAAGTTTTCATTTTCTTTGGATGAAAAAATCATTTTCCATTTTTCGAGCACCCAAAATGAGTTTTTTTTGTGAAGAACCTACAAAATAATTGTTGCCAAATTTGACCAAATCAATTTTATAAAATACTAGGCCATATTTAATGCACAATTGACCAAATGGTTGGGTGTCAAAAGTTTTTATCCACCTCTCGTGAAAAAGACAAATTTCCACCGATTCAGTAGGAAGCGGGTCAAATTTGAACTGCAGCTGCCTCATAGTTTGCTATTTATTTTTCCCAAAAATCATTTTTAGGTATAAAAGTATCTATTTAATAAAAGAAACACCAAAAGTTTTCCAAGATTCAACCACTAGCTAGGAACGGTCATGCCCGCCGTTTTGGCCGCATTTTTAAACGGGCATGAAAAAATAAAAGAAAATAAAAAAATTGAGAAACCTTCGCATTGTGTCATTATATGTGGCCAAGTTCCTAGAAAAATAATAAACTTGTAATACGGCAATTATTTAAAAAAAGTGTTATTAGAAAAGAGTTATCACGTGTGGAGATCAATGGCTTTCAAGCCAAATGATCAATCTTATGTTCATATTCATGGCATAGTTTGTTCAAATGATCTCATATTGTGCACAAGGGTGCATATTGGAATGGCAAACAATGTTGCCTAAGGAAGTTTTCATTTTCTTTGCATGAAAAAATCATTTTCCATTTTTTGAGCACCCAAAATGAGTTTTTTTAAGAACCTACCAAATAATTGTTGCAAAATTGGACCAAATAAATTTTATAAAATACTAGGACATATTTAATGCACAATTGACCAAATGGTTGGGTGTCAAAAGCTTTTATACACCTCTCATGAAAAAGACAAATTTCCGCCGATTCAGTAGGAAGCGGGTCAAATTTGAACTGCAGTTGCATGCCTCATAGTTTGCTATTTATTTTTCCCAAAAATCATTTTTAGGTACAAAGTATCTATTTAATCAAAGAAACACCAAAACTTTCCCAAGATTCAACCACTAACTAGGAACGGTCATGCCCGCTGTTTTGATCGTATTTTGAAACGGACATGAAAAATTCAAAAAAAAATGGGAAATCTTCGCATTGTGTCATTATATGTGGCCAAGTTCCTAGGAAAAATAATAAACTTGTAATACGGCAATTATTTTAGAAAAGTGTTCTCAGAAACGAGCTATGACGTGTGGAGATCAATGGCTTTCAAGCCAAATGATCAATCTTACGGCCACATTCATGGCATAGTTTGTTCGAATGATCACATATTGTGCACTAGGGTGCATATTGGAATGGAAAATAATGTTTCCTAAGGAAGTTTTCATTTTCTTTGGACGAAAAAATCATTTTCCATTTTTCGAGCACCCAAAATAAGTTTTTTTTGTGAAGAACCAACCAAATAATTGTTGCAAAATTGGGCCAAATCAATTTTATAAAATACTAGGCCATATTTAATGCACAACTGACCAAATGGTTGGGTGTCAAAAGATTCTATCCACCTCTCGTGAAAAAGATAATTTTTTGCCGATTCAGTAGGAAGCGGGTCAAATTTGAAATTCAGTTGCCTCATAGTTTGCTATTTTTCCCAAAAATCATTTTTAGGTACAAAAGTATCTATTTAATCAAAGAAACACCAAAAAAATGTTGGGGAATGTAGTAATTTCAAAATTTTCCTACGCACACGAAAGATCATGGTGATGGCATAGCAACGAGAGGGGAGAGTATTGTCCACGTACCCTCGTAGACCGTAAGCGGAAGCGTTATGACAACGCGGTTGATGTAGTCGTACATCTTCACGATCCGACCGATCCAAGTACCGAACGTACAGCACCTCCGAGTTTAGCACATGTTCAGCTCGATGACGATCCTCGGGCTCCGATCCAGCAAAGCGTCGGGGATGAGTTCCGTCAGCACGACGGCATGGTGACGATGATGATGTTCTACCGGCGCAGGGCTTCGCCTAAACTCCGCGATGATATGACCGAGGTGGAATATGGTGGAGGGGGGCACCGCACACGGCTAAGGAACGATCTGTAGATCAACTTGTGTGTCATGGGGTGCCCCCCTACCCCCGTATATAAAGGAGCAAGGGGGAGGAGGCGGCCGGCCTAGTAGGGGCGCGCCAAGGGGAGTCCTACTCCCACCGGGAGTAGGACTCCCTCCTTCCGTGTTGGAGTAGGAGAAGGGGGAAAGAGGGGGAGAGGAGGAAGAAAAAGGGGGCCGCACCCCATGTCCAATTCGGACCAGAGGGGGGCTGCGCACCTCCTTCCTTTCGGCCTCTCTCCTCTATTCCCGTATGGCCCAATAAGGCCCATATACTCCCCAGCGAATTCCCGTAACTCTCCGGTACTCCGAAAAATACCCGAATCACTCGGAACCTTTCCGAACTCCGAATATAGTCGTCCAATATATCGATCTTTATGTCTCGACCATTTAAAGACTCCTTGAGGGAGTCCTGGACTAGGGGGTGCCCGGACAGCCGGACTATCATCGTCCGCTGGACTCCAAGACTACGAAGATACAAGATTGAAGACTCCGTCCCGTGTCCGGATGGGACTTTCCTTGGCGTGGAAGGCAAGCTTGGCAATACGGATATGTAGATCTCCTACCATTGTAACCGACTCTGTGTAACCCTAGCCTCCTCCGGTGTCTATATAAACCGGAGGGCTTTAGTCCGTAGGACAACATACATTACAACAATCATACCATAGGCTAGCTTTATGGTTTAGCCTCCTTGATCTCGTGGTAGATCCACTCTTGTACTACCTATATCATCAATATTAATCAAGCAGGACGTAGGGTTTTACCTCCATCGAGAGGGCCCGAACCTGGGTAAAACATCGTGTCCCTCGTCTCCTGTTACCATCCGCCTAGACGCACAGTTCGGGACCCCCTACCCGAGATCCGCCGGTTTTGACACCGACATTGGTGCTTTCATTGAGAGTTCCTCTGTGTCGTCACCGATAGGCCCGATGGCATCTTCAACCAACGACGCTGTCCAGGGTGACACTTTTCTCCCCGGACAGATCTTCGTATTCGGCAGCTTCGCACTGCGGGCTAATTCGCTTGGTCATCTAGAGCAGATCGAAAGCTACGCCCCTGGCCGTCAGGTCAGATTTGGAAGCCTAAACTTCACGGCCGATGTCCGTGGAGACTTGATCTTCGACGGACTCGAGCCACATCCAAGCGCGCCGCATTGTGACGATGGGCATGATCTAGCTCTGCCGCCGAACAGTGCCTTGGTGGCCGCACGCGAATCCGCTTCGGCCATTAGTCCGGAGCCGATTGCCCAGATAGAGGATCGGTGGATGGACACCGCCTCGGGGGCTTCAACTTCCACGGCGATGGAGCCGAACACTAATCTTGTCCCTCGCAAAACTCGTGATTCCGAGGTGCCGGACTCCTTGCCGGACTACGAACCTCCCACGCCCCTACCAACCAAATCGGATTGGGCGCCGGTTATTGAATTCACCACCGCGGACATCTTCCAATACTCGCCTTTTGGCGACATCCTGAATTCACTAAAGCATCTCTCGTTATCAGGAGAGCCCTGGCCGGACTATGGCCAGGATGGTTGGGATACGGACGACAAAGAAATTCAGAGCCCACCCACCACCCACTTTGTAGCCACTGTCGATGATTTAACCGACTGCTAGACTACGACTCCGAAGACATCGACGCTATGGACGACGATGCCGGAGACGAATAGGAACCAGCGCCCACAGGGCACTGGAAGACCACCTCGTCATATGACATATACATGGTGGATACCCCAAAAGACGGGGACGGCGAAGAAACAGCGGAGGCAGATTCTTTAAAGAAACAGCCCAAGCGCCGGCGTCCGCGGCGCCGCTCTAAATCCCGCCACAGCAAGAATGGAGATTCCGGCACAGGAGATAATAATACCCCAGAAAGTGCCGAAGACAACCCCCTCCAACAAGACTCAGCGCAGGAGGATGCAGAAGCAAGCCCTCACGAGAGGGCGGCAGACGAAGAGGTTGAGGATTACAACTATATGCCTCCCTCCGAAGACGAGGCAAGCCTCAACGATGACGAATTCGTCGTGCCCGAGGATCCCGTCGAACAAGAGCGTTTTAAACGTAGGCTTATCGCCACCGCAAACAGCCTAAAGAAAAAGCAGCAGCAGCTTCAAGCTGATCAGGACCTGCTGGCCGATCGATGGACCGAGGTCCTCGCGGCCGAAGAGTATAAACTCGAACGCCCCTCCAAAAGCTATCCAAGACGCAAGTTGCTCCCCCGATTAGAGGAGGAAGCATACATACCTCCATCACCAGCGCACGATACGGCTGACCGACCACCCCGCGGTCGTGACAGAGAGGCATCCAGGCCCCCAACCAAGACCGTACCCCGGCATCGCTCCAAAAGTACGAAGCCAAGAGGGAATGCGCCAGACTTGCGAGAGATATTGGAGGACAAAGCAAGGCAATCCAGATCCATCTACAGATCACGTGGGCGCCCCACGACCCATGACGAATACCATCGCACCGGATATAATAACCCCGGCCGGGCCGAACACGGCAGACAGCGCTCTCTCGAGCTGCGTCGTGATATTACTCAATACAGAGGCGCCGCACACCCGCTATGCTTCACTGACGAAGTAATGGATCATCAAATCCCTGAAGGGTTTAAACCCGTAAACATTGAATCCTACGATGGCACAACAGACCCCGCGGTTTGGATCGAAGATTATCTTCTCCACATCCATATGGCCCGCGGCGACGATCTCCACGCCATCAAGTATCTCCCACTAAAGCTTAAAGGACCAGCTCGGCATTGGCTTAACAGCTTGCCCGCAAAGTCAATTGGGTGTTGGGAAGACCTGGAAGCCGCATTCCTTGATAACTTCTAGGGCACGTATGTGCGACCACCAGACGTCGATGACCTAAGCCACATCATTCAGCAGCCAAACGAATCGGCCAGACAATTCTGGACACGGTTCTTGACGAAGAAAAATCAAATCATCGACTGTCCGGATGCAGAGGCCCTTGCAGCCTTCAAGCATAACATCCGCGATGAATGGCTAGCCCGGCACCTGGGACAGGAAAAGCCGAAATCTATGGCAGCCCTCACATCATTAATGACCCGCTTCTGCGCGGGAGAGGATAGCTGGCTAGCTCGCAGCAACTATCTTGGTAAAAATTCTGGCAGTCCGGATACTAAGGACAACAACGGCAGGTCATGTCGAAACAAAAACAAACGCCGCATTAACGGCGACGACAAGGAGGATACGGCAGTCAACGCCGGATTCCGAGGCTCTAAACCCGGTCAACGGAAGAAGCCATTCAAAAGAACCACTCCGGGTCCGTCCAATTTGGACCGAATACTCGACCGCTTATGCCAGATACATGGCACCCCTGAAAAACCAGCCAATCACACTAATAGAGATTGCTGGGTGTTCAAGCAGGCAGGCAAGTTAATTGTCGAAAACAACGACAAGGGGCTAAACAGCGACGACGAGGAGGAGACCCGACCGCCGAACAATAGAGGACAGAAGGGTTTTCCCCCACAAGTGACGTCGGTGAACATGATTTACGCGACCCATATACCCAAGAGGGAGAGGAAGCGCGCACTAAGGGGCGTCTATGCGATGGAGCCAGTCGCCCCGAAGTTCAATCCATGGTCCTCTTGTTCGATCACTTTCAATCGAAGAGACCATCCGACCAGCATACGCCATGGCGGATTCGCCGCATTGGTTTTAGACCCAATCGTCGATGGATTTCACCTCACGAGAGTCCTGATGGACGGCGGTAGTAGCCTGAACCTACTTTATCAGGACACAGTGCGCAAAATGGGCATAGACCCCTCAAGGATTAAACCTACAAAGACAACCTTTAAAGGTGTCATACCAGGTGTGGAAACCAACTGTACAGGCTCAGTAACACTGGAAGTGGTCTTCCGATCCCCGGACAATTTCCGGAGCGAGGAGTTAATCTTCGACATAGTCCCGTTTCGCAGCGGCTATCACGCTCTGCTTAGACGAACCGCGTTTGCAAAATTCAACGTGGTGCCGCATTATGCATACCTCAAGCTCAAGATGCCAGGCCCTCGTGGAGTCATCACGGTCAACGGGAATACAGAACGCTCCCTCCGAATGGAGGAACATACAGCGGCCCTCGCGGCAGAAGTACAGAGCAGCCTCTTAAGGCAATTCTCGAGTCCGGCTGTTAAACGGCCGGATACAGCAAAACGCGCCCGAAGCAATACCAACCAAGACCACCTGGCGCGATCAGAGCACGCGTAGCAATGCGGCCCCAACCCCCGCCCGCGCATGATCGCAAGAATAACACTCCGTGTACATCATTACGCTTTGGAGATACCATGGGCGCAGGGGAAGGGGCACGATCGCAATTGACCCAGAGTGCGGTTCGACCACACCAGGGGCTCGCAAGTGTGCCCCCCTTTTTTAATTTATTATTTTCCTTCTTTGTGTACACAGGACTCCGGTAACCAGAGGCCCTGTCCGGTGGCGAACCTGCCGAACTCGTGATGCAACAGTCAGGGACGAAAGAAGGCTGCGACGAACACTCAGGTGGTCTCAATTACGAGCATTAAATTCGATTATATACACCAAGTCCGCAGCTCACCCCTGGAGGGGGACATGTTTACTTAGTCCAAATCCCTTGCTTACCGCACTATTTGTATCAGTCCGCACTCATAGCAGACTTCCTTTAATAAATAATGCAGCACTTTTCGACTGTAATTACATTACCTTTTATATATATATGTTCATTACATGACATCTTGCACCCGTATATTTTGGTACAGCCTAATACACCAGGGGCTTATGTTCCCCACATTGTGGTGTGATAAGTCCGAACACTTTCATAAGTGCGGCACCCCGAACTTATAGCATTATATGAATCAGCTCCGAATCATGTCTTGGGTCAATAGTTGGGTTTGCCCAGCTCCCATGTTTTGGTGCCTTACGTTCCGTTCTGTCGGCTAAGGTGGCACTGGGAGAACCACTGCGATTGCGCCCCGGTTGAGCCAGGCGAGCGCCTCAGTGGAGAAAGCTAAAACTGACCAGCATGATAAGGCGAGAGACTGGTCGCTGTTCGAGAGGTTTCTTCGGGTCCTTAAAGACTCACGCCGCTTCGAGCGAAGTTCCGGACCATGTCCGACGAAGGCGTGGATAGCGCCCCGGATTCGGCCTTCCGAATACCAGGGGCTTCGCCGAAATTTAAAATTATAGAATTCTATGGCTAAGTGAGAGTGTTCAAGCATTATAAGTCCGGTCGCCTTGTTCGTTGTGTTGAGCGCCTCCTTAGATGGACCTAAAAATGGGAACAAGAGTGCTCAAGGTTATCCCGAACACCCCAGCACTCGCGGCTCGGGGGCTGAAGCCAACGACTTGCCATCTCTCAGCGAGTTTACTCAAAGATTACATTTCTGGGGCACTCATCCGCAATATCGCGGGCTCCCTTCAGGACAGTTTTATAATACATTTCAGGCGTGCGATACTCCTTGCCCGGTGGCGGTGGGTCCGTGAGAAGCTTCTCCGCATCCAACTTGCCCCAATGCACCTTTGTGCGGGCAAGGGCCCGACGAGCACCTTCAACACAGGCGGAGCGCTTGACGACCTCCACCCAGGGGCATGCATCCACCAGCCGCCGCACGAGGCCAAAGTAGCTCCCAGGCATGGCCTGTCCAGGCCACAGCCGGACTATAAGGCCCTTCATGGCCTCCTCAGCTACCTTGTGGAGTTCGACCAGCTGCTTCAGCTGGTCGCATGGGGGCACCGGGTGTCCGGCCTCAGCGTACTAAGACCAGAAGACTTTCTCCGTCGAGCTCCCCTCCTTGCCACGATAGAATGCGGCGGCATCGGACGCACTACGCGGCAGATCTGCAAACGCCCCTGGAGAGCTCCGAATGCGGGTAAGTGTCAGGTATTTTACATTAACATGCTTGCTTTGCATGAAAAATGCCTTACCCGCCGCTATCTTCTTCACATCTTCAACCTCCTGAAGGGCCTTACGGGCCTCGGCCTTGGCGGACTTGGCACTTTCGAGAGCCGAGGCAAGCTCGGACTCTCGAGTCTTGGAGTCACGCTCCAAACTCTCATGCTTCTCCATGAGAGCCTGGAGCTCTTGTCGTACTTCCGCCACCCATGCCTCCTGCTTCTCTCGCTCTTCCCGCTCCGCGGCCACACTGCATTCGGCCGTGGACACAGCCTCCTTCGGGGCTGCCACCTCGTTCGTGGCCCCTGCAATACCCATATTATCCTTGTTAATTTTATTGCAACCAAAATCCTTTTCTGTAAGGTAACTATTCAAAGTGGTGTGACTCACCTTCTTTGTCCTCAAGCTGCTTCTTGGCATGGCCGAGCTCTTGCTCGGACCGCTCGAGATCCTTCTTCAACACATCGACCTCCGCCGATAGTGCGGAAGAGGTCAGCAGCGCAGCCTGCAAACCCATATTGACATATTTTAAGCAACCCTGCGTATATCTTGTTAGATCCTCAGTCCGGCTTTTCTTTCCGAACACCGAACTAAGCATCAGGGGCTACTGTCTATGCGGTATTACATTACATAATTTTAACTTCTTACCTCAAAGCCTGTTAGAAGGCTGCTGCAGGCTTCGGTCAGCCCGCTTTTGGCGAGCTGAACCTTTTGAATCACCGCACTCATGATAGTGCGGTGTTCTTCCTCGATGGAAGCGCCTTTAAGCGCCTCCAGCAAGTTATCCGGCGCCTCTGGTTGGACGGAGGTCGCCGGTGTCACGGTCTTGCCCTTCTTTCGAAGGGGCCGCCCGCCGGACTCTGGAACCACTGTGGGTTCCGATGTAGAGTCCGGCACAAAGTCCGGGAGGCAGCCTGACGGCGCCTCCGGAGCCTCCTCCTGATGGGTCCTTCTCTGGGATCCCACCTCGGCGTCCTCGTTGGCGCGGGGGGTAGAGGCGGTCGGAAGTGAATCCACATCCGACGGGGCCAACGACCCGCTCGATGAAGCGGGGTCATCATCGGCCGGGCTACGGGCAGAACGCGGCATTAGAAGGACACTACGCGACACGAAAGAAATTGCACATCAAGGATCCGGATACTTACGATCTTGCCGGACGCCTGGCCCTTGGAGGCCACTCATCCTCGCCAACGGTGGTGTTGGCGAAACTGTCCGGGGGGATAGTCCTCCCCCTCTTGGACCCTTCGGCCTCCCCTATTGGGGAAGCCTTCCTCTTCTTCTCTCCCTCCTCCGGGAGAGAGTCCTCCTCCTCCTCCTTGTCTTCGAGGGAGGAGTCCGCCTCGTCGTCGGACGCCTGATTGCGGGAACTCTTTGGAGTCCCCGCGGCCACCTTCTTGGCCTTCTTCTCCGGCACCACGTGCGGTGCCGGAACCAGCAGCCCTGCTAAACGGGCATTCTCTGGGTCTTCTGGCATGGGAGCCGGGCTGATGAGCTGCTTGGCCTTCTCCATCCATTCCTGTCAAAGGAAAAGAGAGATTGAAATCCTCTTAGAATCGGTTTAATTACCACAAGTGTCCCGTAACGGGGTTGAATCACTTACCTCGTCAGCTGGATGCTGCGAGCGAAATCCGCGATCTTCCGTCGCGGATGCGGGGGCTTCGGCGCCCTTAAACAGCACCCTCCAGGCGCCTTCGTATGTCGTATCGAAGAGCCCGCTCAGCGCCTGGTGCTGTTCCGGATTGAACTCCCACAGATTGAATGCCCGTTCTTGGCATGGGAGAATCCGGCGGATGAGCATGACTTGGACCACGTCGACGAGCCTGAGCTTATTGCTCACCAGCTTCTGGATGCAGGCTCGGAGTCCTGTCACCTCCTTCAGATTGCCCCATAGCAAGCCCTTCTCTTTCCAGGAGGTGAGCTGCGTGGGGACGCCAGATCTAAACTCGGGGGCCGCAGCCCATGTGGGCTTGCACGGCTCGGTGATGTAGAACCACCCCGATTGCCACCCCTTGATGGAGTCCACGAAGGCCCCTTCGAGCCAAAGGACATTGGGCAACTTACCCAACATGGCGCCTCCGCATTTCGCTTGCGTGCCCTTCACAACCTTCGGCTTGACGTTGAAGGTCTTGAGCCACAGGCCGAAGTGGGGCCGGATGCAGAGGAAGGCCTCGCACACGACGATAAACGCCGAGATGTTGAGGATGAAGTTCGGCGCCAGATCATGGAAATCCAGGCCGTAGTAAGACATGATCCCCCGGACGAATGGGTGCATTGGAAAGCCCAGTCCGCGGAGGAAGTGGGGAAGGAAGACGACCCTCTCATGGGGCCCAGGGGTAGGGATGAGCTGCCCCTCGTCGGGCAGCCGATGCGCGATATCGCCGGAAAAGTATCTGGCGCTACACAGTTTGGTGATGTGCTCCTCCTTAACGGTGGAGGCCAACCATTTGCCTCCCGCTCCGGACATATTCGGAGAAGGTCAGGGCGAGATGCGCGAGCTTGGGCGTTGGAGCTTGAGTACGCGGAGATGGATAAGCAAAGTAGGAAGAAGGCGTAGGTGAGAAGGTAAATCCTTATCCCTTATATATAGGCGGATGAAAACTATGCGTCCCCACCGTCCTGGTAAAACTCGCTTATCTCCCAAGCGCCACCATCAATGGCACGGTTGGGTTACCCACGTCCGTATTGATGAGAATCCCGGAATAAGGGGAGCACGATCTCTGCTTCGACAAGACGTGCCAAGGAAACCGCTTCGCTAAACGTGCTGAGGTGGTATAGTAAAAAACGATTCAAACAAAGGCTTGGTAGCGGTGTGATGTCACGCCGCATAATATGTCAGCAGATTGGACTGGTGTACATTTTATTCTCTCTACGGTGGAATGTAGAATTTATTTTGCAGAGCCGGACACTATCCTGGTGTTCATTATCTTCTCTGGATTATTCAAGGGAGGAACCCGCCTTGCAATGCCGAACATTATGCGCGCCGGACTTATCGTCATTGAAGCCTGGTTCAGGGGCTACTGAGGGAGTCCTGGACTAGGGGGTGTCCGGACAGCCGGACTATCATCGTCCGCCGGACTCCAAGACTACGAAGATACAAGATTGAAGACTCCGTCCCGTGTCCGGATGGGACTTTCCTTGGCGTGGAAGGCAAGCTTGGCAATATGGATATGTAGATCTCCTACCATTGTAACCGACTCTGTGTAACCCTAGCCTCCTCCGGTGTCTATATAAACCGGAGGGCCTTAGTCCGTAGGACAACATACATTACAACAATCATACCATAGGCTAGCTTTAGGGTTTAGCCTCCTTGATCTCGTGGTAGATCCATTCTTGTACTACTCATATCATCAATATTAATCAAGCAGGATGTAGGGTTTTACCTCCATCGAGAGGGCCCGAACCTGGGTAAAACATCGTGTCCCTCGTCTCCTGTTACCATCCGCCTAGACGCACAGTTCGGGACCCCCTACCCGAGATCCACCGGTTTTGACACCGACACTCCTCGTCATGTCCCCGGTCTCATCCGGGACTCCGAACTCCTTCGGTACATCAAAACTCATAAACTCGTAATATAACTGTCATCAAAACCTTAAGCGTGCAGACCCTACGGGTTCGAGAACTATGTAGACATGACCTAGAACTATTCTCGGTCAATAACCAATAGCGGAACCTGGATGCCCATATTGGCTCCTACATATTCTACGAAGATCTTTATCGGTCAAACCGCATAACAACATACGTTGTTCCCTTTGTCATCGGTATGTTACTTGCCCGAGATTCGATCGTCGGTATCCAATACCTAGTTCAATCTCATTACCGGCAAGTCTCTTTACTCGTTACGTAATGCATCATTCTGTAACTAACTCATTAGTCACATTGCTTGCAAGGCTTATAGTGATGTGCATTACCGAGAGGGCCCAGAGATACCTCTCCGACAATCGGAGTGACAAAACCTAATCTCGAAATACGCCAACCCAACATGTACCTTTAGAGACACCTGTAGTACTCCTTTATAATCACCCAGTTACGTTGTGACGTTTGGTAGCACCCAAAGTGTTCCTCCGGTATACGGGAGTTGCATAATCTCATAGTTACAGGAACATGTATAAGTCATGAAGAAAGCAATAGCAACATACTAAACGATCAAGTGCTAGGCTAATGGAATGGGTCATGTCAATCACATCATTCTCCTAATGATGTGATCCCATTAATCAAATGACAACACATGTCTATGGTTAGGAAACATAACCATCTTTGATCAACAAGCTAATCAAGTAGAGGCATACTAGTGACACTATGTTTGTCTATGTATTCACACATGTATTATGTTTCCGGTTAATACAATTCTAGCATGAATAAAAAACATTTATCATGAAATAAGGAAATAAATAATAACTTTATTATTGCCTCTAGGGCATATTTCCTTCAGTCTCCCGCTTGCACTAGAGTCAATAATCTAGTTCACATCGCCATGTGATTTAACATCAATATTCATATTTGTATATGATTAACACACATTGTTCACATCTTAATGTGACCAACACCCAAAGGGTTTACTAGAGTCAATAATCTAGTTCACATTGCTATGTGATTAACACCCAAAGAGTACTAAGGTGTGATCATGTTTTGCTCGTGAGAGAAGCTTAGTCAACGGGTCTGTCACATTCAGAGCCGTATGTACTTTGCAAATATTCTATGTCTACAATGCTCTGCGCGGAGCTACTCTAGCTAATTGCTCCCACTTTCAATATGTATCCAGATTGAGACTTAGAGTCATCTGGATCGGTGTGAAAGCTTTCACCGATGTAACTCTTTACGACGGGCTCTTTTATCACCTCCATAATCGAGAAATATTTCCTTAGTCCTCACTAAGGATATTCTCGACCAATGTCCAGTGATCTACTCCTAGATCACTATTGTACTCCCTTGCCAAATTCAAAGCAAGGTATACAATAGGTCTGGTACATAACATAGCATACTTTATAGAACCTATGACTGAGGCATAGGGAATGACTTTCATTCTCTTTTCTATTTTCTGCCGTGGTCGGGATTTGAGTCTTACTCAATTTCACACCTTTGCAACACAGGCAAGAACTCTTTCTTTGACTGTTCCATCTTGAACTATTTCAAAATCTTGCCAAGGTATATGTACTCATTGAAAATCTTATCAAGCGTCTTGATCTATCTCAATAGATCTTGATGCTCAATATGTAAGTAGCTTTTACTGAGGTCTTTCTTTTTAAAGAACTCCTTTAAAACACTCCTTTATGCTTTGCAGAATAATTCTACATTATTTCCGATCAACAATATGTCATTCACATATACTTATCAGAAATGTTGTAGTGCTCCCATTCACTTTCTTGTAAATACAGGCCTTTTCAAAAGTCTGTATAAAACCATATGCTTTGATCAACTCATCAAAGCGTATATTCCAACTCCGAGATGCTTGCACCAGTACATTGATGGATTGCTGGAGCTTGCACACTTTGTTAGCATCTTTAGGATTGACAAAAACTTTCTGGTTGCATCATATACAACTCTTCTTTAATAAATCCATTAAGGAATGCAGTTTTGACATCCATTTGCCAGATTTCATAAAATCTAGCAATTGCTAACATGATTCAGACAGACTTAAGCTTCGATACGAGTGAGAAAATCTCATCGTATTCAACACCTTAAACTTGTTGAAAACCTTTCGCACCAACTCGAGCTTAGTAAATAGTAACACTACTATGAGTGTCCGTCTTCTTCTTGAAGATCCATTTATTTAACATGGCTTGCTGATCATCGAGCAAGTCAATCAAAGTCCATATTTTGTTCTCATACATGGATCATATCTCAGATTTTATGGCCTCAAGCCATTTCGTGGAATCTGGGCACATCATCGCTTCCTCATAGTTCGTAGGTTCATCATGGTCTAGTAACATGACTTCTAGAACATGATTACCGTACCACTCTGGTGCGGATCTTACTCTGGAAGACCTACGAGGTTTGGTAGAAACTTGATCTGAAGTTTCATGATCATCATCATTAACTTCCTCACTAATTGGAGTAGGAATCACTGGAACTGATTTCTGTAATGAACTACTTTCCAATAAGGGAGAAGGTACAATTACCTCATCAAGCTCTACTTTCCTCCCACTCACTTCTTTCGAGAGAAACTTCTTCTCTAGAAAGGATCCATCTTAGCAACGAATAACTTGCCTTCGGATCTGTGATAGAAGGAGTACCCAACAGTTTCCTTTGGGTATTCTATGATGACGCACTTCTCCAATTTGGGTTCGAGCTTATCGGGTTAAAAAACTTTTTCATATAAGCATCGCAACTCCAAACTTTAAGAAACGACAGCTTAGGTTTACTGCTAAACCATAGTTCATACGGTGTCGTCTCAACGGATTTAGATGGTGCCCTATTAAACGTGAATGCAGCTGTCTCTAATGCATAACCCCAAAACGATAGTGGTAAACCGATAAGAGACATCATAGATCGCACCATATCTAGTAAAGTACGATTACGATGTTCGGACACACCATTACATTGTGGTGTTCCAGGTGGCGTGAGTTTGTGAAACTATTCCACATTGTTTTAATTGAAGACCAAACTCGTAACTCAAATATTTGTCTCCATGATCATATCACAGAAACTTTATTTTCTTGTTACGATGATTCTCCACTTCACTCTGAAATTCTTTGAACTTTTCAAATGTTTCAGACTTGTGCTTCATTAAGTAGATATACTCATATCTGCTCAAATCATCTTTGTGAAGGTCAGAAAATAACGATACTTGCCACAAGCATCAACACTCATTGGATCGCATATATCGGTATGTATTATTTCCAACAAGTCAATAGCTCGTTCCATTGTTCCGGAGAATGGATTTTAGTCATCTTGCCCAAAAGGCACGGTTCACAAGCATCAAATGATTCATAACCAAGTGATTCCGAAAATCCATCTTTATGGAGTTTCTTCATGCGCTTTATACCGATATGACCCAAACGGCAGTGCCACAAATAAGTTGCACTATCATTATTAACTTTGCATCTTTTGGCATCAATATTATGAATATGTGTATCACTACGATCAAGATCCAACAAACTATTTTCATTGGGTGTATGACCATTGAAGGTTTTATTCGTGTAAACAGAACAACAATTATTCTCTGATTTTAAATGAATAACCGTATTGCAATAAACATGATCAAATCATATTCATGCTCAATGCAAACGCCAAATAACATTTATTTAGGTTTAACACACTAATCCCGAAAGTATAGGGAGTGTGCAATGATGATCATATCAATCTTGGAACTACTTCCAACACTCATCGTCACTTCCCCTTCAACTAGTCTCTATTTATTCTGTAACTCCTGTTTCGAGTTACTAATCTTAGCAACCGAACAAGTATCAAATACTCAGGGGCTACTATAAACACTAGCAAGGCACACATCAATAACCTGTATATCAAATATACCCTTGTTCACTTTGCCATTCTTCTTATCCACCAAATATTCAGGGCATTTCCGCTTCCAGTGACTATTTCCTTTGCAGTGTAAGCACTCAGTTTCAGGCTTTGGTCTAGCTTTGGTCTTCTTCACGGGAGTGACAACTTGTTTGCCATTCTACTTGAAGTTTCCTTTTCTTGAAACTAGTGGTCTTGTCAATCATCAACACTTGATGCTCTTTCTTGATTTCTACCTTCGTCGATTTCAACATCACGAAGAGCTCGGGAATCGTTTTCGTCATCCCTTGCATACTATAGTTCATCACGAAGTTCTAGTAACTCAGTGATGGTGACTACAGAATTCTGTCAATCACTATCTTATCTGGAAGATTAACTCCCACTTGATTCAAGCGATTGAAGTACCCAGACAATCTAAGCACATGCTCACTAGTTGAGCGATTCTCCTCCATCTTTTAGCTATAGAACTTGTTGGAGACTTCATATCTCTCAACTCGGGTATTTGCTTGAAATATTAACTTCAATTCCTGGAACATCTCATATGGTCCATGACGTTCAAAACATCTTTGAAGTCCCGATTCTAAGGTGTTAAGCATGGTGCACTAAACTATCAAGTAGTCATTATATTGAGCTAGCCAAACATTCATAACGTCTGCATATGCTCCTGCAATACGTCTGTCACCTAGCGGTGCATTAAGGACATAATTCTTCTATGCAGCAATGAGGATAAACCTCAGATCACGGATCCAATCCGCATCATTGCTACTAACATCTTTCAACATAATTTTCTCTAGGAACATATCAAAATAAACATATGAAAGCAACAACGCGAGCTATTGATCTACAACATAATTTGCAAAATACTACCAGGACTAAGTTCATGATAAATTTAAGTTCAATTAATCATATTACTTAAGAACTCCCACTTAGATAGACATCCCTCTAATCCTCTAAGTGATTACGTGATCCAAATCAACTAAACCATGTCCGATCATCACGTGAGATGGAGTAGTTTCAATGGTGAACATCACTATGTTGATCATATCTACTATATGATTCACGTTCGACCTTTCGGTCTCCGTGTTCCGAGGCCATATCTGTATATGCTAGGCTCGTCAAGTTTAACCTGAGTATTCCGCGTGTGCAACTGTTTTGCACCCGTTGTATTTGAACGTAGAGCTTATCACACCCGATCATCACGTGGTGTCTCAGCACGAAGAACTTTCGCAACGGTGCATACTCAGGGAGAACACTTCTTGATAATTAGTGAGAGATCATCTTAAAATGCTACCATCAAACAAAACAGAATAAGATGTATAACAGATAAACATCATATGCAATCAATATATTTGACATGATATGGCCATGATCATCTTGCGCCTTTGATCTTCATCTCCAAAGTATTGTCATGATCTCTATTGTTACCGGCACGACACCATGATCTTCATCATCTTGATCTATATCAATGTGTCGTCACATGGTCGTCTCGCCAACTATTGCTCTTGCAACTATTGCTATCGCATAGCAATAAAGTAAAGCAATTATTTGGCACTTGCATCTTTATGCAACAAAGAGACAACCATAGGGCTTCTGCCAATTGTCGATAACTTCAACAAAACATGATCATCTCATACAACAACTTATATCTCATCACGTCTTGACCATATCACATCACAACATGCCCTGCAAAAACAAGTTAGACGTCCTCTACTTTGTTGTTGCAAATTTTACGTGGCTGCTACGGGCTGAGCAAGAACCGTTCTTACCTACGCATCAAGACCACAACGATAGTTCGTCAAGTTAGTGATGTTTTAACCTTCGCAAGGACCGGGCGTAGCCACACTCGGTTCAACTAAAGTTGGAGAAACTGACACCCGCTAGTCACCTGTGTGCAAAGCACGGCGGTAAAACCAGTCTCGTGTAAGCGTACGCGTAATGTCGGTCCGGGCCGCTTCATCCAACAATACCGCCGAACCAAAGTATGACATGCTGGTAAGCAGTATGACTTGTATCGCCCACAACTCACTTGTGTTCTACTCGTGCATATAACATCAACGCATAAAACCTGGCTCTGATACCACTGTTGGGGAACGTAGTAATTTCAAATTTTTCCTACGCACACGCAAAATCATGGTGATGGCATAGCAACGAGAGGGGAGAGTATTGTCCACGTACCCTCGTAGACCGTAAGCGGAAGTGTTATGACAACACGGTTGATGTAGTCGTACGTCTTCACGATCCGACCGATCCAAGTACCGAACGTACGGCACCTCCGAGTTCAGCACACGTTCAGCTCGATGACGATCCACGGGCTCCGATCCAGCAAAGCGTTGGGGATGAGTTCCGTCAGCACGACGGCGTGGTGACGATGATGATGTTCTACCGGCGTAGGGCTTCGCCTAAACTCCGCGACGATATGACCGAGGTCGAATATGGTGGAGGGGGGCACCGCACACGGCTAAGGAACGATCCGTAGATCAACTTGTGTGTCATGGGGTGCCCCCCTGCCCCCGTATATAAAGGAGCAAGGGGGGAGGAGGCGGCCGGCCTAGTAGGGGCGCGCCAAGGGGAGTCCTACTCCCACCGGGAGTAGGACTCCCTCCTTCCTTGTTGGAGTAGGAGAAGGGGGAAAGAGGGGGAGAGGAGGAAGAAAAAGGGGGCCGCACCCCTTGTCCAATTCGGACCAGAGGGGGGCTGCGCGCCTCCTTCCTTTCGGCCTCTCTCCTCTATTCCCGTATGGCCCAATAAGGCCCATATACTCCCCAGCGAATTCCCGTAACTCTCCGGTACTCCGAAAAATACCCGAATCACTCGGAACCTTTCCGAACTCCGAATATAGTCGTCCAATATATCGATCTTTATGTCTCGACCATTTCAAGACTTCTCGTCATGTCCCCGATCTCATCCGGGACTCCGAACTCCTTCGGTACATCAAAACTCATAAACTCATAATATAACTGTCATCAAAACCTTAAGCGTGCGAACCCTACGGGTTCGAGAACTATGTAGACATGACCTAGAACTATTCTCGGTCAATAACCAATAGCGGAACTTGGATGCCCATATTGGCTCCTACATATTCTACGAAGATCTTTATCGGTCAAACCGCATAACAACATACGTTGTTCCCTTTGTCATCGGTATGTTACTTGCCCGAGATTCGATCGTCGGTATCCAATACCTAGTTCAATCTCGTTACCGACAAGTCTCTTTACTCGTTACGTAATGCATCATTCCATAACTAACTCATTAGTCACATTGCTTGCAAGGCTTATAGTGATGTGCATTACCGAGAGGGCCTAGAGATACCTCTCCGACAATCGGAGTGACAAAACCTAATCTCGAAATACGCCAACCCAACATGTACCTTTGGAGACACCTGTAGTACTCCTTTATAATCACCCAGTTACGTTGTGACGTTTGGTAGCACCCAAAGTGTTCCTCCGGTAAACGGGAGTTGCATAATCTCATAGTTACAGGAACATGTATAAGTCATGGAGAAAGCAATAGCAACATACTAAACGATCAAGTGCTAGGCTAACGGAATGGGTCATGTCAATCACATCATTCTCCTAATGATGTGATCCCATTAATCAAATGACAACACATGTCTATGGTTAGGAAACATAACCATCTTTGATCAATGAGCTGGTCAAGTAGAGGCATACTAGTGACACTATGTTTGTCTATGTATTCACACATGTATTATGTTTTCGGTTAATACAATTCTAGCATGAATAATAAACATTTATCATGAAATAAGGAAATAAATAATAACTTTATTATTGCCTTTAGGGCATATTTCCTTCAAAAATTTCCAAGATTCAACCACTAGCTAGGAATGGTCATGCCCGTTGTTTTGACCGCATTTTGAAACGGGCATGAAAAATTAAAAAAAAATTGGGAAACCTTCGCATTGTGTCATTATATGTGTCCAAGTTCCCAGGAATAATACTAAACTTGTAATACAGCAATTATTTTAAAAAAGTGTTCTCAGAAACGATCTACCACGTGTGGAGATCAATGGCTTTCAAGCCAAATGATCAATCTTATGGCCACATTCATGTCATAGTTTGTTAAAATGATCTAATATTGTGCACAAGAGTGCATATTGGAATGGCAAACAATGTTGCCTAAGGAAGTTTTCATTTTCTTTGGACAAAAAAATCATTTTCCAGTTTTTAAGCACCCAAAATGAGTTTTTTTGTGAAGAACCTACCAAGTAATTGTTGAAAAATTGGAACAAATCAATTTTATAAATACTAGGCCATATTTAATGCACAATTGACCAAATGGTTGGGTGTCAAAAGTTTTTATCCACCTCTCGTGAAAAAGACAAATTTCCGCCGATTTAGCAGGAAGCGGGTCAAATTTGAACTGCAATTGCCTCATAGTTTGCTATTTATTTTTCCCAAAAATCATTTTTAGGTACAAAAGTATCTATTTAATCAAAGAAACACCAAAAGTTTTCCAAGATTCAACCACTAGCTTGGAAGTCATGCCCGCTGTTTTGACTTGAAACGGGCATGAAAAATTAAAAAAACAAAAAATTGAGAAATCTTTGCATTGTGTCATTATATGTGGCCAAGTCCCAGGAAAAATAATAAACTTGTAATACGTCAATTATTTTAAAAAAGTGCTCTCAGAAACGAGCTATCACGTGTGGAGATCAATGGCTTTCAAGCCAAATGATCAATCTTATGGCTACATTCATGGCATATCTCATATAGTGCACAAGGGTGCATCTTGCAATGACGAACAATGTTTCATAAGGGAGTTTTTATTTTCTTTGGACAAAAAATCAATTTTCCATTTTTTAGTGCCCAAAATGAGGTTTTTTTGTGAAGAACCTACCATATATTTGTTGTAAAATTGGACCAAATCATATTTATAAAATACTAGGCTATATTTAATGTACAATTGACCAAATGGTTTGGTGTAAAAAAAATTGATCCACCTCTCGGGTAAAAGACTAATTCTGGCATATTTTCATTTTTTATTTTTCGAGTTTCAAAAATGAGTTTTTTTGTGAAGAACCTAACTTATATTTGTTGTAAAAAAACTTTTCCATTTTTCAAGAATATTATACCACATTTTATGAACAAATTTGTGTACGCTAGAAACATTTTTTATAGATATTAAATGGTTGTTAGTTACATCATTAACATTTTTAATAAATATTTTGATGTCTAATATTTTGAATACATGTCTACATTTTTTAGGACACATTATACATATTGTTTATATATGTTTAACTTTTTTCGCATACACGATTAACATATTTTCATATATTCCCAACAAAAAAAAGCATATTTTCATACATATGTTTTGATATCTATATTTTTTTACACGTTGTACATTTTTTGTATACATATAAAACATTGTTGATATTGGTTAGAAAAATTTAAATACATGATTAACATTTTTAGAAAAATTTAAATGCATGATTAACATTGTTGATATTGTTATTTTTTTATTTTCGTAGGGCCGAATATATGTGTTTTTAGTAATATGAGGGCATCCCACATTTCTTCCTGGATGGGCCAAGGCCTATATGGCACATAGATTTTTTTTAAAAAGGAGGTGGCCTCGTTCCACCGAGGCACAAGCCCACCTTGAGCGACACATTAAGTACCAATGCATCCATGTTCACAACCACATGACCATTTATATTGGTCGTAATCAGGTAGAAATAAAGTCGTGAACCACTCTTGTCTGCTTTATGACCATTTGGTGTAAGCAATTTCAGGGTTTGAGCCCTTCCAAGCGAAATGGTCATGGATTTACAACCAATTCAGCTGGGGTCACTGAGAGAAGGTCACAAGTTGACATATTTCTTGTAGTGACCCTTCGTTCAATGACCGATAGCGGAATCGTGGACGTCCATATCTATCCCAATGAGCGCAGGAATGAAATTCGAGTGAACCTTTGGTTATCATGTGATGTTCCCTTTTCTTCGTGATACTTCACAAAAGCAGGGATGCATCGTTACCCTCCTGAGTCATCACATGCTCATTATACCGTTATCCTCGTTACCAATTTTGTTCTTCTTTCTCGTTGTTGTGTTCTGTAAGTGCATCTAGTGTCACCCCTAGTTTGGTTTTGGAGTATTGACGACAAACGTGGTTGAGGGACTAATGTGTTTGTGAGAATTGCAGGATAACACACGTAGTAGTCCCTCCTTGATTCGGTTTACCTACCGGAGATGACCCCTAAAAATGTATGAAGATATTGAAGATAATGTTGGTACGTGAAGATATTCACATTGAAGAATATGACAGAAGAAGACATTGAGTGAAGACTATGGAGCGCGAAGACTTAGTAGTTTCGTTGTTTATTTTCTTCTTTGTTGAGTCATAGGAACCACCGCACTGTTAAGTGGGGTCCAAGTGAACAAAGTCAGAGTGACTGAAGTGATGCTCAACCAAAATCCTATGTCTTCGAGCGAAGACAATGAGAGAAAATCTTATCCAGAGTCGGATAAGTCAGCTTTACTTGTAGCCCAAGTCAAGCTGTCACGTATGTTTGAAATCTGCTGTTGTGACACGTGTCAGTTCCTTAGTGACCCAGGGTCATTTTGGACAAATCAGGTCGGTTTGCCTAGTGGCTATAAATAGCCCACCCCCTACACCATAAATTGGTGGCTGCTCAGAGTTAGTGCACGGCTTTTGTCGTTGAGAGCAACCCACCTCCGAAGAGTTTGAGAGAGAAATCCTTGTGAGGACAAAGCCCAAAACACACAGAGCCCAAAGAGTGTTTGGCATCACTAAAGTCTTTCTGTCCACGTGATCTGAAGACTTGTTACACTTGAGGACTGTGAATCCTCCAGCCGGTTAGGCGTCGCGTTCTGAGCATCCAAGAGTAATTGTGGATTGCCGGTGAACGAAGTCTGTGAAGGTTTGGAAGTCTACCTTGAAGACTTACCAGAGTGATTGGGCGGGGACTATGTGTCCTTAGTTCAAGGGGAATAAGGTGAAGACACGGTCTTCTGAGTTCAATCTCAGCCTCCCTAACCATACGTATAGTTGTCACAGCAACTGGAACTGGTCAAACAAATCCTTGTCTTCACAACGGAGTGGTTCTATCTCTTACTCTCCTTACTTACAGTTTGTCTTTGTGAAGTCATTGCCTGATTGCTATGCCTGTTTGACTTCACTATGTGACTACTTGTTCTGATTGGCTTCATACTATCTTCCATCCTGATCCTACTACCTAGCTGCTATCAGTCATCATGCTTTAGCTTCATACTTGTTTGACTATGGCTTGTCTAGTGTAGTTCATCTTCCACTGCATGTTTATAGGTCCAGTTTTCATGTTTGTCTTTGAAACTTTCATGTTTTGAAGACTTTCATAAAAATCACCTATTCACCCCCCCTCTAGTCGATAACTAGCACTTTCAATTGGTATCAGAGCAAGGTACTCCCTTGTTCTGTGTGATTCGGTTTAACCACCTGGAGTTTTAGCTATGTCGACTGCAGGGATAATCAAAGTCTCCGCTGCGTGCCCTGTCTTCGATGGCACTGAATATCCCTACTGGAAGAATAAGATGCGTATGCATCTTGAAGCCATTGATGTCGATCTGTGGTATGTCGTCAAGAATGGCGTTCCCAAGACTGGTGAAGGTGTCATCCCTACTGATGTCAAGAAGTTCATTCAACTTGAATATACTGCGAAGAACATCATCTGTGGTCATCTGACCAAAGGGTAGTATGGCCGTGTGAGTGCTTTGGAAACATCGAAGCTAGTCTGGGACTAGCTCTCCAAGGTCAATGAAGGCGTTTCAACTCAGAGAGATCAAAGAATCAGTGTCCTACGCAACCTCTTCAACCGCTTCAAGAGAAATGACAATGAAAATGTCCAGCTCACGTTTGATCGTCTCACTGACATCACAAACGAGCTTCAGTCTCACGGCACCACTGAGATCACCAAGCATGAAATCGTCAAGACGCTTCTGAGATCTCTTGACAGCTCATTTGACACTCTAGTTCTTATGATTCAAGAACGCCATGGCTTCAAGACACTCGACCCATCTTACATACTTGAGAGTCTCAACACACATGAGTTCCAGCTATCTGAGAAAAGAGATATCTATGGTCCCAACTATGGCCGAACTCGCGCTTTGAAGGCAAAGGCTGTTTCCTCATCTGAAGAAGAATCTGACTGCAGTTCTGGTGAAGCTGAAGACCTTGGAAAGGAGCTTGCTATGCTTGTGAAGAAGTTCCAGAAGTTCACTAAGAAGAAAGGCTTCAGAAAGTCTTCACGATCCAGCTCAAGAAATGACGAAGCTTCTTCCCATGACCACAAGAAGAGAACCTGTCACAAGTGCAAGAAACTTGGTCACTACATCTCTGAGTGTCCACAGTGGGACAATGAGAAGAAAAAGAAGAAGAGCAAGGAATATGATTCTGATGACAAGAAGAAGAAGAAATACTCAAAATCTTCTTCCAAGTCCTCTTCCAAGTCTTCATCACACAAGAAAAGTTTGTCTGGCAAGGCTCATGCTTTTGTTGGCAAGGAAATGGATTCAGAGGAGGAGTCTGCTTCTGAGGAGGCAGAAGTGGTGGAGTCTAAGGAAGAATTTGACTCTGGCGTTGCAAGTCTAGCTCTGGCTTCAGCCTACATTGCCAACTCCATCCTCAACACTGAAGACAATGTATCCATCACCAACGCTGATGCCAGTGACAAGGACGACTCCGCTCCCACTTACTGCTTCATGGCACGTGGTGCCAAGGTAAACTCACGCGATGCTTACTTTCAAACATCAAGTGAAGATGACTCTGATTGTGAATCCAAACCTAGCTACAAAAAACTTGCTAAAATTGCAACTGAACAACAGAAAGCTATGGAACATATTCAAAAACTGTTAGACAAAAGCGATGACCTGTTGGACGCGGAAATGACTAAGACTCAGTCCTTAATTGAAGACATAAAAAATCTTCATGTTAAGTACCAGGAACTTGAAGGTCGTCATGAAACCCTCTCAACATCTCATGAAAAGCTTTCCTACGATTATCTTCAAAGGAAGCAGGAACTTGAGAAATTGAGATCGGATCATGAAGATCTTCAAAAGGAGAACGAGTCACTTCGCGCTCAACAGATCAGTCCCGCTCAGGAAGGATTTGAACCACCATGTTTAAAATGCATTGAACGTGATAACGATGTTTCTGTTGCTGGATGTTCTACTGCTCCTGTTGCAATATCTTCAACTGCTGATGTGGTAACTAACCCCTCTGTTGAGGATACCACTACTATTGCTGATGAGAATGCCAGGTTGAAGACACTGATTGAGACAGGGATGTACAAAAGCCTCAAAGGGCATCAGACATTATGTGATGTCCTCAAAAAGCAGATTCTGAACCGAAACCCTAGAAAAGAGGGTATTGGGTTCGAGAGGAAAATGAATGTTGATGGGTCGTACTGGAAGCCTGAGCAGTACCCCAAAACCACATGGGTTGCTGCAAAGGAACCTTCAGTAGATCCATCCACCTTATCTGGTTTCACTTGCGCTAACCCTATTATCATTGATGAATCCTTTGATGCAAACTATAAACTGTTTAAGAATCAGAATGGTGAAGTGTTTGCCAGGTATATTGGTACTAACTGCAGGAATGGACCACCTATGAAGAAGATCTGGGTACCTAAACAGTGTATTGAGAATCTTCCTGTGAATGTCATCATGACACCACCAAGGAAGAACACAAACCCTAGACATATGGCTTCGTATGGACCAAAGGCTTCATACAGATACAGGACTCACCTGAGTCACCCTAATGCCAATGTTTTGCAGGGAAACCATACTCAGACTTATGAATATGAGCGTGTGTCTTCAAACCGCTATGTTCATAGAATTAAGAACTTTTCTGCTTATTCATATGAGTATCGTTCTTCTCCTGCAAGGCTATTTGCTAGGGCTCCAAAGCCGAAATTCTCAGATGCTGCACTTAGACTCATTGCTTCTAAGCCACCCCTGAAGATGTGGGTGGTTAAGAAGAATTAACTTTCTTTCGCAGGGAAAGGTCTGCAGCCGGAAATCAAAGGCGTCTGATGCTATTGCTGGGGACCTAAAACACATTATGGGATGCAAGATAAAATGCCCAAATGGTCTTACTATGTATTTCATATCTGAATCGCTTGCCAGTCATACTATCAGTCCTAACCTTGATCTAAGCTTTGATAATCCTCTTGTGCGTCAAATGTTTATGCTTCACAATACTTTTGTGAAGCCTATCCTCCTAACTGCACTGTAGGGTACGACACCTCGTGCTTCAGAATGGATTATGGACAGCGGATGCACTAACCACATGACTGGTGATCGAAGTCTTCTCATGGACTCAACCTTACGTCCATGTGATAAAAGTCACATCACATTCGCTGACACTGGTAAAAGCAAGGTATTGGGCCTAGGTAGAGTTGCAATCTCAAGGGATCAGCACATGGACAAAGTGATGCTTGTTGAATCCCTTGGTTTCAACTTAATGTCTGTCTCAATGCTTTGTGACTTAAACATGATTGTGCTATTTGGAAAATATCGTTGCCTTGTACTAATGGAATCTGACAAGTCTCTAGTCTTCGAAGGGTACAGGAAAGATGATCTGTACATGGTAGATTTCTCAGCAGGACCACAGATGGCCGTATGTCTTCTAGCCAAGTCTTCAGAGTGCTGGCTCTGGCATCGGAGGCTAGGGCATGCTGGCATGAGGAACCTACACACTCTCGCCAAGAAGAAGCACGTCATAGGCATCGAAGACGTCAAGTTCAAGAAAGATCATCTATGTGGTGCTTGTGAAGCTGGGAAGATGACAAGGGCCAAGCATCCCTCGAAGACAATCATGACTACATCTCGACCTTTTGAGTTGCTCCACATGGACTTGTTTGGTCCCACTCACTACTCTACTCTCACTGCTACTGCTTGTCTCTATGGTTTCGTTATTGTTGATGATTATTCAAGATACACTTGGGTGCACATAATTCTCTTCAAGACTGAAGTGCAGGATGTCTTCAGATGCTTCGCCAACCGTGCCATGAACAACTATGGCATCAAGATCAAGCACATTAGGACTGACAACGGCACAGAATTCAAGAACACAGCCTCGACCTCTATCTTGACACCTTAGGCATCACTCATGAGTTTTCTGCTCCTTACACACCTCAGCAGAATGGCATCGTGGAGCGCAAGAACAGAACCCTTATTGAGATGGCTCGGACGATGCTTGACGAATACAAGACTCCAAGAAAATTCTGGCCTGAAGCCATTGATACTGCATGCCATGTCATCAATCGTGTTTATCTTCACAAGCTTCTGAAGAAAACATCCTATGAGCTTCTAACTGGTAAGAAGCCAAACATAAGCTACTTCAGAGTATTTGGTGCTAGGTGCTGGATCAAGGATCCACATCACACTTCAAAATTTGCACCGAAAGCACATGAGAGTTTTATGCTTGGTTATGGAAAGGACTCGCACTCCTACAGAGTCTTCAACCTCTTTCACTATAAAGTGGTTGAAACTATGGATGTGCGGTTCGATGAAACTAACGGCTCGCAAAGAGAGCACCTGCCAAATGTGCTAGATGAAGTACCTTCCAGTGAATCAATCAAGCTAATGGGAACAGGAGAGATCATACCATCAGATGCCCAGCCTGAAGAGGAACTCATTATTTCTACACCTGATCAACTTGAAGACATTGCTCTGCTTGAAGACAATCCTCCAAATGGTGACAATGATCAGCAGGAGCAAAATCTTCGTCCAGTTCATCCTCGTGTTGCAAATGAAGTACAAATTGAGAAGATAATCGATAGCATCAATGCACCTGGTCCACTCACTCATTCAAGAGCAACACAGCTAGCAAATTTCTGTGGGCACTTTGCATTTCTCTCAATCTCTGAACCCAAGAAAGTTGCTGAAGCCTTCATGGAACCTGAATGGATTCAAGCTATGCAAGACGAGCTTCAATAGTTTGAGCTGAACAATGTGTGGGAATTAGTTAAGCGTCCTGATCCTCGCAAGCACAACATAATAGGCACAAAATGGATATATCGCAACAAACAAGACGGGCATGGTCAAGTAGTCAGAAACAAAGCACGGCTCGTTGCTCAAGGATACACACAAGTTGAAGGAATTGACTTCGATGAAACATTTGCTCCAGTGGCTAGGCTCGAAGCCATTCGCATACTGCTAGCTTACGCAAATCATCATAACATCCTTCTGTATCAAATGGATGTGAAGAGTGCCTTTCTCAATGGAAAGATTGAAGAAGAAGTGTATGTTGCACAACCGCCTGGCTTTGAAGACCCAAAACATCCTGATATGGTATACAAGCTCAACAAGGCACTGTATGGCCTCAAACAAGCCCCTCGTGCTTGGTATGACACACTCAAAGACTTCCTGAAGAGCAAAGGCTTCAAACCTGGTTCTCTAGATCCCACTCTCTTCACGAAGACATATGATGGTGAACTGTTTGTGTGCCAAATCTATGTGGATGACATTATCTTCGGTTGCACCAACAAGAAATACAGTGATGAATTTGGTCACATGATGCAAGAACAATATCAAATGTCCATGATGGGAGAGCTGAAGTTCTTTCTCGGTCTTCAAATCCGTCAGCAACGCAACGGCATCTTCATATCTCAAGAAAAATATCTCAAAGATTGCCTGAAGAAGTTTGGAATGCAAGACTGCAAAGGATACACGACGCCAATGCCAACCAAAAGTCATCTAAGCCCCGACGCCAATGGTAAAGATTTCGATCAAAAGGTATACCGCTCCATGATTGGCTCTTTACTTTACTTATGTGCATCTAGGCCAGATATCATGCTTAGTGTTTGCATGTGTGCCCGATTCCAAGCGGCACCAAAGGAGTCGCATCACTTAGCTGTGAAGCGAATTCTTCGATATTTGGCTTACACCCCAACACTAGGATTATGGTATCCAAAGGGCTCAGAGTTTGATCTGGTTGGATTTTCGGATGCTGATTATGCTTGTGACAAGGTGGATCGCAAGTCTACATCAGGCACATGTCACTTCCTGGGTCAATCTCTTGTCTGTTGGTCTTCAAAGAAGCAGAACTGTGTATCACTCTCAACTGATGAATCTGAATACATTGCTGCTGGATCTTGATGCGCTCAGCTTCTGTGGATGAAGCAAACTCTTAAGTACTATGGCATCCATCTGAAGTATGTGCCACTCTACTGCGATAATGAAAGCGCTATCAAGATTGCCAATAACCCAGTTCAGCACTCGAAGACAAAGCACATTGAAATTCGTCATCACTTCCTCGGAGATCATGTTATGAAAGAAGATATTGATATCATTCACGTCAAGACAGAAGAGCAGTTGGCTGATATCTTCACTAAGCCCTTGGATGAGAAAAGGTTTTGCAAGTTGCGGTGTGAGCTAAATATCTTGGAATTCTCGAATGTCCTGTGATTAGGCACACATCCTAACACTTAATGCAGTTTGATGACTTAGATGTGCAACACACGAAGTAATGTATATCTTCAATCAATGAAGACATACACTCTAAGTGTGAATACATTAATGTGGAAATTGACTTCAGAGCACCACGATAATTGTGCGCCGTGTCTGGGTCTAATACTTCCTATACGGTGGGTAACGCCACCACCAAACTCTTCTGAAGTGTTTCCTCATGGCGCCATATTTGCAAAGTCTTCGCAATTGATTTAACTTCAACATTAATTTGATTTCGTGATTACAGATTTGGCTTTACTCAGTTATATACATATACTATTTTCTGTCCTCTACAACATTCACTTATGGCTATGTCTTCTTGTTTGAATCTTTTGAACTAAGTGAATGTGATCGGACCCTAACCTCTCTATGCTTTCTATCTCAAGCTCTATCTATCCAAATCATATGCATTCTGTTGAAACTATCGAATGTCTTCTCTTCGTCCTTGTCAGCAGAAGATACAAAGACAAACATTTATATCTAGCTCTAATGACATATCCTTTTGCCTGAAACCCGGAGAATTCGGGACGACCACCCCGACAATCCAAGCATGCGTGGGAACGTGGAACAACTCTCAGTGAGTTGCATGTTCGCCACGTGTCCATCAGATGTGAACTGCCAGGGGCACCTGCGTAATTGTGCCTATGTTGTCTCTGTCCTTATAAATGCCTGTCTCATCTCGGTCAAAAATCCTTCTTCCTTCTTCTCCATCTCTCGCAAACCCTAGCGCCTACGTACCTCTCGACGATGCCGATGACGAAGCGCTTAGCTGCCGCGACCTCCTCGACGCCGTCCTCACGCCGGCCGCGGACCTCGTCTTCTCCGCCTTTGCCGTAGGTGTCTTTCGTCGCCAAGTTAGGGCACGGGGGATCGAACTGCTCGGCATCCATCTTCGCTCCGTCTAGCAGTTCTTCGTGTGGTAATAAAAGTTTACCCTTTACCGTCTTTTTGATCTGATAGATTCATCCCTTCCTACCAAAAGTGGTTTCTAGATCTTCGAACATGAATCTATCTCTTTCTGCATCTCATATTCTGCCTAGTATATTCACTTATGCTTCTTCACAAGTTAGATTCCTCACTTGTACTTATTCTTGGATTTGTACAACTCTGGAACCAACTCTCATCATATAAGTGAATGTCTTCGTGTTATGAGGTCAATGTCTTCAAACTGATTTATCTTCAAAATCTTCTGAGAATGCATATGACCTCTTCCCGTTCCCTCGCACCTTTAATGCTATCACAGGTACATGTCCGTGGGAGAATCCCTTGGTTCTCATAGTCTGCATTCGTTTGCAGAATTCTTGCAGAGTCACATCAACTCACCTGAAGCGAGTTCTTGTCAGTCCAGCCGTTTGAAGCCATTGCACATACTGAAGCCTTTCAGTTTACACTTCATGGCAACTGAAAAGTCAGCAAGAAAGGGAGGCAGACAGCATCGTGGTAACACCTCCAAGGACTTACCTCCAGATTTGCATGAGATGTACAAAACTGATCCAGAAGAAACCTATACTGAACGCAAGAATCGAATCCAATGGATTCGAAGATATTGGGCAGAAGAATGGTTCAGATATTGCTTCATCACTAAAGAATATGCAGAGAAGAATGCCATCAAGGCACCCTGGGGTGATATTTCGTACAAAAATCTTCCACCCAGGACTCAGGCTGAAGCTATTGAGCAAGGCTTCTATCCTTGCATGGTGCGCGGACCACAGCCTGAGAATGCTGACCCGTCTTCACTACTCTGGTGTCGTGAAGACAGTCTGTTCAAGCGCAACTACCAGTTCACCAAAGACTCAGCTTCAAAGAACAAGAAGGATCTAGGGCTTGACTTCAACCCTGGTCCTTCCTCACCTTGGGACAATGGCACCCGTGAAGCCAATGAAAACAGGATTGGCCCCTTCTACAACCTTGCTGGCCTCATCACTCACATTACTGTTCAAGGTGCCAAAGTGGATCATTCTGATGATGATGCTGACACCGACGAAGCTCCAGCTCCTAACCCAAAGCCGCAGAAGCAAAAGAAGACTAAAGCTTCAAAGTCATATGCTGCCCCAAAAGCTTCGAGAGCGAAGCCATTGGCAACTGCCCCTTCTGCTCCCAGCAATAACTCTGAAGATCTCTCTCGCATCTCCATGAGGCTTGAGAAGCCACAGAAGACACCAGCTCAGCAACTGAGTCATGCACTGACTCCTGCAGCCATTCTGACGAATGAATCTGAACCCATTGACTTGTCTTCAGATGAAGAATTTGGTGAAGATGCTTTGGAGCAACTGATCAAGAGCAAGCAAGAGGCAGAGATCTTCAATGATCTGCCCCTCTTTGATGTAAACATTCTGAAGAACTTCATTGATGAGTGGTTTGATAATCAAGATCTCAGCTTTGATGACCTTCAGCTTCCCATTGGCGTCAGCGTTGCTTTCCAAGGCGCCATTGCTCCTGAGCTTGCTCTGGCTTAGTGCATAGTATAACTGAAGCAAAATATAGACTTCGAGAAGGAACAGTTCAAGAAGCATGTAGCCAAGCTGAATGTGGCTGATGTCCAAAAGTTCAAGGTGATGCTTAATGACCTCAAGGAATCATTTCAGAGGAAACGCGAGGAAGCCAAAGGCTCAAGAGAGTGCATGAAAGCACTCGCAGACAAATGCGTTCAAGCCTACAATGAAGCTGAAAAGCGCAAGGTACTTGGCCGCCCTGGCATTGACCCCTCAATGGCTGCCAAGAAAAAGAAGTCATCTGAAGCCAACATTGAAGCACCACGACAGGAAGAACCACACATTGTCTTCCCTGCCAGCATGCGCGGCTCGAAGCCCAAGGCTCCTTCAGTGGCTTCTGAACAGAAGAAAACCAAGGCAGCTGAAGCCGAAGCCAGGAAGTGAAAAACCAAGCGCACCACTGATGAAGCACCACCCCCTAAGAAGAGAAAATCAAGAAGAGAGATCGGGCTACTCCTACAAAGCCCCTTGTTGTTGAACCCCTTGCCTTTGTTCCCCCTCCGTCTGCAAACCAAGAGCGTCAAATGATTGTTCATGAGTCTGCTTCCACAGAGGCTCCTAAAGCTCAAGAAGTCCCAGTCGTCGACCCCATCACGACTGAAGATATTGGTCAAGGTGATGCAGTTCTTCCTTAGATCAAGCGCCCAATGGTATCATCGCCTGCTCAAACGAACATTGAGCTTATTAGTATTGGTCGTCCTTTGACGCCAATCTCACAAGATGCATCGTGGGCTGATCTCCCCCAGCAAGCTACCCCACATCAAGACTCACCAAGTACACCCCAACCGTCATCTGTGCCCGTTATCAGCCCCAAGTCCAATGATGACAACTACATGGAGACATCACCATCACCAAAGGCGTCGCTCGTATTCCAACGGCTTCGCAAAGGCCTGAGGCCATCCGTCTCCATGACCACCATCACAGAAGAGGGCTCCAACTTGTCAAGTTCAGTGGCACGTCAAGTGTTCTTTGAAGACAATCCTTCTGTGACGGTCCCTGTGTCTGAAGCCAATGCTGCTGAAGACCCTCCAGCTGCATCAGCCGGAGCAACACAAGAAGAAGAGCATGTCGCTACTCCCCCTGCAACTCAAGAAGAAGTTCATGAAGAAAACCAGTCTATGCCAGAACCTCCAGCTACTCAAGTGGAGGGTGAGAATCCTGAGGCTGCCACAAATGACATCCCTGAAGCCAATGACGTTGTCATGGCCAAAGCCAATGTGGAGCCTATAGTGGCCAATGCACCAGTGGCCAATGAAGCCAATGAATCCCATGAAGCAGATGATGTCAATGCCGCACCTGACACAAATCTGCAGTCTGAAGTCAATGCCACTGCTCCTATTCCGCCTCCAAGGCCACATATTATCGAGCAAGCATACAATTATGGCCAGTTTGTCACTGTCAGATGGCCTATTCTGATTCCTCCACCTGCTGCTGGTCCTCAATTTGACTACCATGTCGAGCACAAGCCTCAGGTTCAAAAGCCAAAGCCATGACTGCCCAGATTTCCAGGTACTGCCACTTCGTCAGGATCTTTCAATGTTAACGGCTTCATTGCACACAACACCTTCTTCGATAGCGAAAAGAACCCCTACACCAGGCCCAAGATTTCATCTGATCGGTTCTGGAGTTATTAGTAGCGCAGCTATTATTCATGCATTCTGTACAACCAAGGCCGCATATTTCCGCATATGCGCCTTGATACTGAAGCCATAGATGGCCTGCCCTGCTTAGAAGAAGCTCTCGATTGCCTCAGAGAGGCTGGCTTACTGCATTTTGTCACTGATAAGGAGCACTGGAATGAAGAGTTGCTGCTTCAATTCTACGCCACCCTTCATATCAGAGGCTACAACAGGGATCCTAAGACCTGGGTCCTTGAGTGGATGACAGGAAATGTCCATCATGAAGCCAAAGCATTTGATGTCATTGAGCTTACTGGCCTGCCCACTCCAGGTGATCTCTATGAACCTGGTTGTCAGCTTCACACTGCAGCTGTGGAAAGCATCTTTCACAACCCAGAACCCAACATGAGCCAGATGCTAAGCATGATGAAGCCATTGCCTCAAGATGTAGAATATCCTACGGAATTCTTTGTTGAAGACCTTGAGTATCTGCCACGCACAATCTATCACATCATAAGGCGAACTCTCTGGCCTATCAAAGGACATTCTCCAAAGGCTAAGCTAGAAGGTGCAATGAAGACGTTGGTCTTCCATATTCTTCATGGCAAATGCTTTAATACACAAGATTTCTTCATCCGCCAACTTGCTGCATCATGATCTGACATTTTTGGCTTGAAGTTCTATGCTCCATGGATCATGCGTCTGATCAACACTACAAAAAAATACACTTCCGTGATGATACGTGTTTATCACAGTAGGTCGCTTTTTTGTCATTCATGTACATCCATGACAAATTTATGACCGAATCAAGATAGTCATACCTGTGCTGTCGTAGAAGTGTTCCATGACATTACCAAAATTATCATCACGGAAGTGTCCACTTCCATGACGATAAATCGTGCATCACAGAAGTGCTTTCGTCAAGGGTGACCGACACGTGGAATCCACCGTAACGGAGCGCCGTTAAGCTATCGGGTCGGGTTTTGGATCCGATAACCCGTTAACATCCATGACCAATGGGGATTTTCCACGTGTAAAATCATCATTGGCTGGAGGAAAAACGTGTCGGCTCACCGTTGGGACAGATGTCATCCACTCATTGGACAGAAGGCGCCTATGATACGTCGACACGTGGCACGGCCCAACAGAGGCCCATTCCTGTGAAAAGTCCAGCCCGTTTGACTTGGTCAAAAGGTGGCGGGCCGGCCCATGTAAAGCCTATTAACGGCATGTTCACATATAGCCCATTTACAGCCCGCTAACCCAAGTCCCGTTACGCCCTATCCGAATTAGGCCCAGTAGCGTCATCTGGGCCACCCAATATGATTCCAGCCCGTTTTCACTTCTGGCCCATGTATAGCCCATGACGTCTTTCGGCCCATATGAGGCCCTATGTAACTCTTGGCCTATTAACGGCCCGTGGTGAAACTGGCCCGTAATGAACAGTGTATTATTTTACACTCATTAACGGCCCGTGGTGAAACTGGCCCGTAATGAACAATGTATCACTTTATACCCATTAAGGGCCCATTATTACGTTGGACCGTTTCCAGCCCATGTTATCTTTCGGCCTTCTCAGAGCCCATTTATTCTTGGGCTCATTTCCAGCATTCGTTTACTTACGGCCCGTTACTGTCATTTTCTGCTTATGGGCCAAATTCAGCCCGTGGTTACAGTCGGCCCGTTTGTGGTCCGTTAACACGTTGGGCCGTTTTCATAGCGTCATGAAATACGTCCTGTTAACGAAGCCCGTTATGGTCGGCCCATGAACGGACGATTCCAACTCTAGCCCGTTTATGGCCATAATGCGGCCTGTTATTGGCCCATGTTTGGCCAATTGATCATACTGCCCGTATAAGGCCCATTGATGATACGACCCGTAGAAAGCCCATTGTTTCTACGGCCCATAGAAGGCCCATTGTTTCTACGGCCCATAGAAGGCCCACTGTTTATATGGCCAGTAGAAGGCCCACTGTTTCTACAGCCCGTAGGTCCAGTGTCACTACAGTAAATATTAGCCCATGGTTATTGTGGCCTAGTTTTAAAAAATAGGTTATTGCAGCCACTAGCAAACCGCAGAAAAAGAACTGCACTGACTACAAGCAAACAAATAAACAAGACAACAAGGAAATAAATAAGCAAGCAACTTACACTAGGCTATCACGGCTATTACACATATTACATCCACTGGGCATCAAAGTTCGCCACCAGTGCAAATATAGGGAACACAGCAGCATATAAACGCCGCAGCAAAACAAGTCCAGAACTGAAACCACTTTAGAAGAGCTCAAGAAACAATATCCTGGGTACCCATAATGCTGGCAAGATGCTTAGCAAGCTTATTAACTTTCTCTTGTTTGGCGCTCAAGTCCTCCAGCGCTTGTTGTTGCACCAGAAAGTATGCATCTGAATTCTGCAGGGACTTCCTCGGTCCTTCGGCTTCCTGTCGCATAACATCTGATCGATGTCTTTCAACTTGAAGTTGAGACTCAAGAAGCCGAACTGATTCAGACAACGAGTTCGAAGAGATGGTGCCAGCAGTGGTAGCCAGTAACTCGAACACTACATCAAGATAGGACTTTGGGGTTGTCTCAGTGTCCTCAATATAGTTTTTATCAGCTTTCTTGGAGACCAACAGGGATGTCTCACTATCTTGAACCTTATATGCATTACTTCCTTTACCATTGCATAACAGGGTACTCTTCTCCAATATTTTATCCACGTTCTACAAGAGAAACAAACAAACACATCTCAGGTTTACAATGTAGTATATGAAACTCATTTTGGTAAACCAGTTCAGTAGTAAGGTGGACAGGATAACAGCATGAAACAAACATATATCTATGTAGTATGGTCACTGTATGGTCTATATCATTCTAGTTTATGTTGCCAAATCAAGATAGATACAGTTCAAATATATCTATTTGAGACAAAGCAACATAGACAGAATATAAGTGTGGGAAACTACACAGCAATAACAACACTTGTAATGTGCATGGCATGAGAACATAACTGTTTATTCAATTGAAACTGAAATCAACATAGAGCAAGTTACAACAGGAAACGGCCAAACATGTTGAAGAAACAGGTTTAAAACATACCTGTTGCGCCATTGGAGTTTCAATTGCATCCTTCAAATTTGAAATTGGTTGGTATCAGTAAATACAGTGATGCAAGAGCAAAGTAGTATGAACCATAGCTACGGAACCTAACCTGAGAACAATTCTTCTTCTGCTTTAAGCGTTGACTTCGGGTTCGGAGTGGTGGTCCTCGTGATTTGGGCACTGCAATTGGCTTACTAACTGCTCGTGTTTGGGTGTTGTGTGGTGGAGACGGTGTTGTGTCAACGGGAACTGGGTGTCTATCTGCTGGGGTTGGGGTTAGAAGGGGTGTGGCTGGTTCTTTGTCCAACTGGGTAGGGGTACAATCTACATGAGTGTGGGTTATGTGTGGTGGGGCTGATTCTTGGGCAAGTACAACCGTGGTTCTATCTGCATCGACAGGTAGCACGATCTTTTCTGAAGACCGTGTTTTTAATCCCACAGATACTATCATCACTCCCTCCAATTGAAATGGCTGATAAATAAGAAAAGTAATTGAATGTACAAACATTGTAAGATAGACAGGTGCAATGGATAGTAGGGAAGAAAACAGGGCATGAAATAATTCACATTTATGTTGTCTAAGCAAACAGAATAGCAGGACATAATTTCACATATATGATGGCTAATTAAACAGGATAGCATGACACAATTTCACATGTATGATGGCTAACTAAACAGGATAGAATGACATACTTCAAAATATGATGACTATGTAAACAGGATGACATGAAATAACTATACGATGTGTCTATTAAAGTGGTTGGCATGCCATAAATCACAAACATGCCGTCGATGGAAACATGATGGCATGATATAATTCACGGATAGAATGACATAATTTAAAATATGATGACTATGTAAACAGGATGAGATGATATAACTATATTATGTCTTTAGAAAATGGGTTGGCATGCCATAATTCAGATACATGTTGTCTATGTAAACATCATGGCATGACATAATTCAAATATATGATTTATATACTAAGGAAGTGAGCAGAGGGCAATCACATATATGATGTGTCAACTAAGGAGATGGCATTCAATATTGTGTATATGATGTAAAAACTAAGCATTGCAATACAACATATGCATTATATGAGTAATATAACCCTGCCAAGTTTGAGCATACACCTCAGGGGGATAATAGGACTAGTCATCTGCCTCTGAATCCTCCTCTGAAGAGCTATCTGTAACCAGCAAGATATCTGCTTCAGCAGGTAGCATTGTCTGCTCTGAAGACCTTGTTTTCACTCCAGATTTCTCCATCACCAATTCAAATGGCTGATGCACAGGAAGAGCAGTTGAATATACAAACATTGTCGACAAAAGCAATGAGAAATACAAAAAAGGACGGCATGATATAATTCACATATATGACGCTTGCCTAAACAGCATGGCATTGCATAATTCACATACATAATGCCTTGCAACAAGATAACATTGCATAATTCACATATATAATGTCTTGCAACAAGATGGCATTGCATAATTCACATATATGGTAATTAGACACTAAACAGGTGGCATTCACACAAAGCATGTCTAAACTAAGCAAATGACATAGCAATGCAAGATACCATACGCATGATATGAGTAACATAACCCTGCCAAGTTAGGGCATGCACATCAGGGGGGAAATATGACTGGTCATCTATCTTTGAATCCTCCTCTGAGGAGCTATCGATAACCAGCAAGACATGCACTTCGTCAGATAGCATTGTCTGCTCTGAACACCTTGTTTCCACTCCAAATTTTTCCATGACCGTGCCGGATGGCTGATGCACATGAAGAGTAATTGAATGTACTAAAATTGTTGACAAATTTAACACATAATAAAAAATGATGGCATGATATAATTCACATATAAGATGACTGGCTAACCAGGGTGGCATTGCAAAATTCACATATATGATGCCTGGCTAGACAAGATGGCATTGCATGATTCACATATACGATAAAGAAACTAAACAGATGGCATTGACACAAAGCATGTCTAAACTAAGTAGATGACATCTTTAATGTATACAGTAGGCAATGCAAGGCACCATATGCATGATATTACCAACATCAGCATGCCAAGTTAGAGCGAAGACCTCATGGGGTAAATAGGAGTGGTCTTCTCCTTCTGAATCCCCCTCAGAACAGTTATCTTCCTCTTGATTACGATCCGAAATGGGTGGAGGGGGGCTGCCTTTGCGCCCACCATGGAACGACGTCTGCATGAAATTTTATTGCCACGCAAGGCTCATCTCTTTTGCTCTACATGATCAGTTCCATTGTGTACAATAACTGGCATGCATAGGAATAAAACATAGTGAGATTATGTAAGGAGTGCATGCACAAATCCAGAGTGATGGTAGCAAACTGTGGATAGACCCAAAACCAATGATAGCAGGCAGATAATAGCTTTAGTTAAAAAATACAGATAATGGCTCCTTTAATGTTTGTTTGCACCCAACATGAAACTCATAGTAGACACCAGAGACTAACCAGATAGTAGACAGATGGTACTGATTGCTGCCCCAATATGTACCCCACAACCATTTAAAAACTCAAGTTTCAGCATTAGTTTGGACCTGACTCGGAGTCTAATAGGTGAACACGACGATAATGTAGCATGTCATCATATTAAGCGACACATAATGTAAGCAGACACGGAAGAGTGCGACCTCTCTTGCGGACCCGTATAGTCCTCAAGGTCATCTGCTCAGTTGATGATGGTAATGCAGTTGTCGTGCCTGCCGGCGTTGGGGAAGAAGATCTAAGGCGGCGAAAGACAGTCTGGAGAGCGGATCCCTGTTGTGGTGAACCCTTCCGTTGTTGGAGCAGCTGAGCTGGGGTGGAACACAGCGCCGCAGGAGCAGGACAAACCACACAAGGTTTTCTTTGACACATATCTGTAACAGAAGTAATTGAGTAAGGGCTTGTTTGAATTTGAGAATTCTAACAATGCAGGGATAGGAAATAGACAGGAATAGGATAGGAATGCACGTGAAAAACAGAGAATTTAAAAACACGGGATTTCTGCCAATCTGGGTGTTTGATTCACAACAATTGGAAGATCACAGGATGCAAAAAAGCATGGTGAGATTAAGTCAAACCACAAGAAAATGTACGGTCATAATGCTATTATGCTACTATCTCTTAGTCTTGTGCTTGATGAATAGGAATATGAAAAGGAGGAGAAGTGGAAATTAGAATTCCTACGGTTTTTCTTTCAAGGAGACACTAAAGGAACAAATCCTACAGTTTTCCTTTGCTCCATTCCTTTGCACCAAATTCATGAAAAGTAGTACCATAGGAAACTTTCCAATTCCTATGTTTTTCATTCACTTTTCCTTTCAAGCACTGGTGATTCTAGTAGGCAGGCTTGAGCAAGGAAAATCCTACACTAAAAAATGTTTTTGTGCTACTTCTATTACTTTGGACCCAGGCCACTGCCATACTAGCTCAACTCCCAGGCCCATCGACAAATGCACAGCTCAAACGCGCAGAGATAAATAATGATGGCGTTCAAATAATCGTATTTCCTATTACTATGAGTGCTCAGTGGACAATATATATAACATGTAGAGTAAAAAAGAGATGCAACAAGTGTACAACCTCTTTGGCGAAGCCATGTCGATCTCAGCGTGATTGGGTTGGCCGGTGAGGATGCTCCGGCTGACTTTGCTATCGGAGGAGGGGAAGAAGATCTTAGGCGTCTGGAGATGGAGCCCGAGGTACTGCTCCACTGTGATGGAGGGTTTCGTCGTTGGAGCAGCTCCGGTGAGTTGTACGACGCCGAGGCTGAAGCAGGACAAGAGAGACAATGAACAATGTTAACCTGAGTGGAATTCTAATAGCATCTCCAATACATGTCGTAAAATACATAACCACAAAGTGCTAGATGTAAAATACATCAGCCGCTCATCTCTGAACTTAACTGTCGAAACTGAACTTAACTGTCGAAACTGAATTTTGCTGTCGAAACTGAATTTTGCTGTCGAAACTAAATTTTGCTGTCGAAACTGAACGCACTAGCAAGGTGAGGCTACACGTCGGTCGACTGACTTTTTCATCTCTGGTCAGTCGATTTTGCAGCCGTTGGATACGAAATCAAGGGCACGCGGTTCATCTTCAACCTCCACCCCCCTTGAGCCGCCAGCCACCACCGGCCAAACAGCAGCCCCCCGCCGCCCGCGACCGGCAGTGCACCGCCCCGCCCGCCCCGAAAACACTCCCCACCGCTGGTCCGCCGCCGCCCCGGCCATCCCTCTAGGCCCCCCCGAAGCCGAGCTTTTTCTCCGGCGATCCCCACGCCACCGCCCCGCAACCGCCGGCGACCACCGCCCCCATACTAAACCCTAAGATAGATAGTGGGGTACCTCTCCGGCGAGCCTCCCTCCCCACTGTGGCTGGGTCTTCCTTCACCCCGGCGAGCCCACCCCTTGAAAATCGACTAACCCAAAAGTCAATTCAGTCGACTGAAGTGTAGCCAAATCGGAGCAGCATCGCAAGCAAGAGCAAGAGCGAGAGCAGCAGCGCGAGCAAGAGCAATAGCAAGAGCAGACCAGGCAGGGGACCGGGAGCAAGAGCAGAGAAGCAGCGCGAGCGAGAGCTAAAGCAGCAGCAGCTCCTACTGATGTGGACATCGCCGCTGAGGGAGCGACACCATGGAGGAAGTGGCCGGCGACGCCGCCGTGGATGGAGCCGCGCCGTGTCGGCTCGGGACTGAGTGCCGGCAGCACCGTGAGATCGAATCAAGAAGAAAATGAGGCGATTAGTGTACAACCTCTTTGGTGGCGCCGATTAGGCCGCAGCTTCATCCGAGGAAACAGTGATGATGATGCTCTTCCGGTGGTGCAGGTGAAGACGGCGGTGTGGGAATGGAGGTGGCGCGAAAGACGAGGGGAATGTCGAGGCAGCTCCTTGGAGGTGGAGGACGGGGTGGCTGAACCGGCGGGACGATGAGATCGACGATGGATCCTCATCCGGTACGATGGATGAGGGATGTCGAGGTGTTGTTGTGGACGACGTCGTCGTGGAAGAGGCTCCGGCTGGGTGGCGGACGGAGCAGGGTGTGGGGTTTCGTCGCGGGTTTTCGCGGCCTCGATGTACGAATGGGTGGGCGGATGGGATGGGAGTGGGGAACCATGGCTTAGAGACGTGCTTGTCCGAAATATGGGGTAAGTTACGAAAGTACCCCGCCCCCACCGATTTGAGGTGGTTCTTTCGGTTCAGGGGTACCACGGGCATTTCACGTGTTGGGATTTCACAGGAGGTTGGAGTTTTCGCGCGCGTTGTAATTTCGAAATAGCAAGGCGCGGGTTGAGATGGAGGGAGTTGTCGGAGCACAACGAGACAAAGATATATCTTAAATATTTCGGGCTAACAAGGCGCGGGTTGAAGAGGCGGGAGTTTTGCAGCACGATAGATAGAGACGCTAGCTTCAATTTTCGGCATAACAAGGCGCGGCTTGAAATTTCGGAAAAACAAGCTTAATATGTACCCAAAAAAAGACAATTTGTACCTCAACACGCACAACACACACACAAACACCATTTAGACTAGAGTAAGGTACATGTGCATTGCACGCATGAGATTTGGCAACCAAATTATGAATAAATACCACATTATAGCATGCAAGCTTTGAGTCATATATGCATGATGTAGATGTTCGTTTAATTCTTATAGTTCATTTCATTCAAAATCATCTAGGTTTTATAAGAAAGCTAATCTATTTTAAGATTCATGGAATTGTGCGTTGTAAGACATAAAGTAAAAACAAATAATGGCAAATCATGTAGAAAAACATTTGGGCAATTCTGATACGGAAGATTCTAGAACAAATAAGAAGTGCTTGTGTTTTGATGTTTGTGCATTATGCTTAAGTTCAACCATGGAGTCTTCTAGATTATACATGTGGCGAAATCTGGTGGAATCTAGATGATATCCAACGGCCAATAGTGCTCAAATTTGCCATCTTTGGACCATCGGATTCGCCTCACCAACGACCATCTTTCAAAGTTAAAGTTACCCACACACAATATAAAAATATATATAATATAATATATATAGGGGTATAGATATAGATATGTGATGTGAAAGCTGCCCATCATCTCCAATTAGAATAGTGTGTCCATGCACGGATGTGACGTGGGCAAATGATGTCTGCAATCGGTATCTCAAATTCAAATCAGTCTGACCTTGTTCAATGTGTATACATTACAACATGCTCGTTTCCAAACCACACCGCGCAGATCTCCGTTATATTCATGCATGCATGGGTTTCAAACATCAGGATCTCTTGTTCAAATATTTGAATTCAACTTAGTCTTCTCTTTATAATTGTACCACTAACTTTCTCACGTGCATGCATGCACACACACTACCAGTCGGCATTATCTATCGCATGCATGCAATCTTTTTCTTCAGGTCGGTCTCCCATGAAGGCACACACCCACACACATCCCCCTCTCCATCATACCGGGCATTCTTTATCTCTCACGCGTGCATGCGCAATGATCGATGTTCCTCTATGTATGTGTGTATATAGCTAGGTCTTTCATATTTTTCCACACAAACCGATCAATCGATATATCCAGTGAGGTCTCGCCCTCTTTCCCACGTCCACATCGATCAATCTATACCTCTCTATATAGGATTAACATAAATAGCTAATACACCCACATTAATTATATATCCAACGTCCCCCTCTCATCATCCATGCCTTCCGCTTCATCTCTCAGACGTGTGCGCAATGGCGAAGAGAGGGGGTGGTAAGGGCCCTGCCCCCCCCCTAACATCACTATATATCGAGGCTAATATGAATGTGATCATTAGACAATTGCTACTAAAAAAGGTTTAATTTCATGAATTGACCCTCCTCGTAAAGGATTAGCAATGCTTGGCCCCCTAGCTCATTTATTTTTCATGGCTCCGCCACTGCGTGCAATAGCGCACGTGTTCGCCACCTCTCTCTAAATATCGATCTCGCGCTTGTGCATTCCTTCATAGTCTCCCTCCACTCGGCCCCTAGCACCATCTTCTAGCCCCCCACTGGATTTTGCCACATGTACAATCTAGTAGACTCCATGGTTGAACTTAAGCATAATGCACAAACCTCAAAACAACAGTGGTTCTCTTTTGTTCTAGAATCTTCCGTATCATAACTTCCCAAACTTTTTGTCTAGTTGAATTGCCATTATTTGTTTTTACTTTATGCTTTACAACGCACAATTCCATGAATCATAAAATAGATTAAGGGCTTCTTTGATTCAAAGGATTCTCAAAGGAATTTTGGAGGATTCTAATCATTAGGAATTTTTCCTATCTTGGTTGTTTGATTCGTAGGATTGTAAACCGTAGGAATTTTTCCATATGATTCATTTGCACTAGATTTCATAGGCAACATCCCATCCACTCAAACCTCTTTGAAAGAATTCTGTGTTTTTTCTATACACAATCAAACACTCGTACAATCCTGTAGGATTCAAGACGACATTCCACTATAATCCCATGTTTTTCCTATTCACGCGTTCTTAGCTTTTTTATAAAAACTAATTTGATTTTGAATGAGATGAACTATAAGAATTAAACGAAGGGCTACATCACGCATATATGACTCAGAGCTTACATGCTATAGTGTGATATTTATTCATAATTTGGTTGCAAAATCTGATGCGTGCAATGCACGTGTACATTACTAGTACTTCGAGTATGTGCAAAACACATAAATTAGAATACCAATGGCACGCTACACAGTGTCTCTCTTACAGTTCATGAAGCCACGTGGCACATGTGGAGGTGTTGTCGTGACCTCCTTGCGTGGATTGATCACAGTGACGTGCTGCTGGTTCCAGAAGATTGTACTCGTCCTCCCTGAGCCATACTGGCGGTACATGCACGAAGCGAAGATGTGCACGCATGCCACGCACGCACCCATTCCCTCGCACGCACACGCGGGTACACGGGCGGATGCAATTTTGTACCAAGATCCACCCCATGTGATAATTTGACGTGTGTAAAGTCGTTCACTTCATTGATGGTCAATTAATACAGCGCATGCAAATTGAGTGGACGTGAGGGCGGAAGAAAGACATTATTACTCCACTACGCGCATGCGAGTAGTTAAATCGTGAGTTGCTAGTAGTACTTCCATTGGTCTCCTTCGTATTTTGTGCCAATTTTTGACAGCAACATAATATTTACGCATTTGAGCAGTGCAGTACTTGAAATTTATGTTCCGCTAAACTCATCGGGAGCCGTTTCGGGCCTCGAAACCAAAACCATCAATTAATCTTTACCTTGTTCCCATCACATTCGAAAGCCTCGAAACCAAAACCATCAATTAATCTTTACCTTGTTCCCATCACATTCGAAAGCCTGCTCACACCTACTAGTACGTACCAAACCTGAACGTATTCCCATTATGCAGGTATTAGTACTTCTAGTGCTAGTACTTAGGTTATAAAAAGGGGAACTACCTAACCGAAAATTACTCTACCTTTCCTCCTCATAAGTGCTTCTTCTTCGTCCGTCGTTGCCATGGCCGGTGAGCAGAGCTCTAGGTCGAGAACTACTCATAACAAGGGAGCGGCAACCAAGGCTGTGAAAAAAAAGAGAGGGCTCACCGCCACGCAGAGACCTCGAAAGATCTCTCACGGGCAGGCGATGGCTACCAGGAGCGCCCTAGCCGTGGAGGCGAACATGCCAAGCTGGCGGAGCTGGAGTCGTTATCCCTCGACGTCATGCCCGATCAGCTCAATAAGCACCTCAATAAGCAGAAGGAGTTCATCCAAGGCTTGACGGAGTTGCTTAAGGAGAGCCTCGACGACATGCCCGCTGAGCTCAATCAGCAGGGGGAGTTGACCGTCGGCTTGGTGATGCTGCTGAAGAAGAGCATTGTCTCGGAGAAGAAGGCGACCGGCGAAATCCTGCGACTTCCGGAGGACAAGGCGAAGCTCTGCCATGAGATCGACCTGTTGAAGGAGAAGAACGCCGGCTGGAAGAAGTTGCATGAGAATAGTAGTTCCTCGATGAAGATGCTGCAGGACCTCGTCATGGAACAGAAGGAGGAGTTGGCGAAGCTCCGCATCAAGCACCTGGCTGCTGTCAAGGTACGTAATGCGGCCGTGGAACAGATGATGAAGGCTCGCGTCGAGAAATCTCGTGTCCTGGACATAATGAAGAAGATGGCGGAGGAGATGCGCAAGGAGATGGAGGTCGTGGAGGCGATGAAGAAGCAGTTACGACTCCGCGGCGAATTAGATCATTTGGGGTGATAATCTTCCTTCTTCTTTTGCTGCTGTGTTTCATCTTTTGCTTCGGGTGTTTCGCCGCACATGTCACGTTCTCTGCGAGGCATGAATAGAACAATGGTTTTTGTTTTTTGAGGGAATGAATAGAACAATGCTAACAATGAGATGACTGGCAAATTAGATCATTTTTTATCGCCATATGGCACTGGGCTGCCGTGTTTCGTGCTCCTCCGTCGCAGTACTACTCCAGTGGAAACCTTGAGTATACCGCACGGTTCTTTGCTCCTCCTTGATCAGGTCATCGGCGCATTTATACGAGCAGTCAAATCACAGGGCCCCGCCTTCCAGCAGTAATGAGCCGTCAAATCACAAAGGCCCTCGCCTCTCGTGAAACCGACCAAGCTCGACTGCCCCGCCCTCTAGCCTTTTAAAAAATGTAAAATTTTGTACAGCAGTAGTATCGACGGATTGCGCCATGGAGCAAAACTTGAAATTAAAAAAAAGGTGGTACATATAGAGAGCGCTCATCGCCAAATTATGCATATAGTACTATTAAAAAGGCTAGTCACAATAATGGTGTCCAGCACAACCCACCCCTCAAATAAAACTAAGCACCCTGGAATTCTTTGACAAAACTAAGCACCCTGAAATTCTTTGACAACTAAACAGCTGGCTATATGATGTTGGCCATATATATTGTATGTATATAATGTGAATAAATGAGTGGTAGTACTATACCAACTAAAATATGAAATGTAAGAAATACTAGTATGTACTTACTGAAGAGTTAAAGTAACAAGAAGAAACATAACATAGTTCTGCTGGGGGCTTAGCACAACACACCCCTCAAATTAAATTAAGCACACCTGAAATCAAACTTTGCAACTATTCCGGTAGACACTGGATTAGAACCACCATGAGCAATGACACTTCCACCTTACTCAGAGTCCTCGTCCATGTCCTCGACTTCGTCCTTGTCCCTCTTCCTCTTGGCTGATACTTCTTTGCTTGAACCGCCAACTTGGCTGTTGCTCTTCATCCAACCCTTGTAGATATTAAAACAAAGGTAGCCATCCATTGCAGCGTACTGGATGTGGTCTATATCTAGTACATTCCACTGCCATGCATGACGATGAAACGTGTATGGAGGTTTCTCCAGTTTACCGTACGAAGGATGAACCATGGCTCCTGCCAGGGTCAGCATTGAAGGCTGACGAGAGGACACCAGCCGATTCTTTTGGAGGTCGAAGGTGTTGCCTACAACAAGGCCTATCCGACGCAGGACTTCTTTGTCGTTACCAAAGTCTACAGTAACGAATTTGACTAGGTTGCTCTCGAGGAAGTCCTTAAAATCCTGGCACTCAACATCGGCATGGCATATGTGGTAGACCAAGCAAACGTTATGTACGCAAACCTGGATCACGGCGGGCTTCTTCCTCTCTTCGTCTTTTAGATCCTTCTCTCGTCCCACGACTGTGGTGTACTCAACATCTAGCCTGGCGACCCACTCATCATCTGAGTCTTCGAACATGCGTCTGAAGCGAGAAAGGCATCCTTTCACCGTCGCGGAAGTACGGGTGTAGATGATGTTGAACTCATCGCTGGTGACGGTTCTAACCTTGTACTCACCGCCGATCGGGGAGATTTGGGACGCCATGGATTTGGGAGGAGGGTTAGGATTAGTGGAACTGCCGTAATGTGAATGGACGGGACGACTAGGAGCGAAACGCCGTAGTATTAAAGGACGTGCGGGGACGAGTAGGAGCGAACTGCCAGCGTGCGAACGGCAGGGTAGTGGCTTTCCATTCTCCCATGATACGGGCTTCTGAGAGCCCTTGGATCTGAGATCAAACGGTTGCATGGCGTGATTCTAGACCTATGGGTGAATATCCTATCCTGGAGGGTTATTCTGCAAATTTTTAGCAACTTAGCATGCGACCGTTTGATCTCAGATCCAAGGGCTGCCAGGAGCCCATATGATGGTCGCGCCTAGCACGACCATCGCGTCGCTCGCGCGGTCGCGCCCTTGGAGATTTAACACGGTGTGTTAGGCTATATGATGTTGGCATCTCATGCATAGTCATCACTTAGTCACTCATACTACAACAAGGTTGGCTATAAGTGTCTTTTTTTACTCCTCTCTATCTCTTTCTTCGTACTCCATCCGTCCCATAATATAAGAACGTTTTTGACACTAGCTAGTGTAGTGTCAAAAACGTTCTTATATAATGGGACATAGGGAGTACTAGTATTTATTGCATTTGCCAAGGAGTGACCTCTTCCAATGAAATGGTGTTGCTAAGTTTGCTTCATTTAATTAGCTATAGACTCAAAATTGTCTTTTCACATTGGTACACGCGCTTAGCACCGTTTCTTCCTTGGGTCACCAAACTAGTCTCTCTCTTCTTGATTAACTTGCCACATCAGACTTTATGCCTATGTGGCAAGCTTAAGCACCTGTAGGAGCAAGTAAGGTGCCCGTCCGTTGCACGGAAGATTGAAATGCATTGATCGGGTGTTGTTTATTTTGACAAAGGATGTGGGGGTCATCTCATGTGTAACAGGTATCGATAGGTTTCTTCAGATATTATTTCATCTCTAGAGCTCAGAAACATCCGAGTGAAATAGATAAAAAAGTATCTTTTGCAAACAAAAGCGTTCAACTGTTCAACCTGCATCCAAAACTTGTGAAGAAATAACTCTTATTGCGCTTTGCAGGAAATGGTTCATCATAAGTCTTTCACTGGTACTGTAGTAAAAATTCATACATGGAAGATTCTAGACTAAACCATAAGCGGATACACTTTTATTCATGCGCGATACTCCAATAGAGCAAGATCATGCATGGAAGTCTCCACATGCTTAGACAGCGGATTACATTGAGCGAAGACTAATGATCAACATTTAACTTAGTAATGCGTATGTCCAGGTGAACCTCCTTGGAGTCCCCATGCACATTGTTGGGGGTCAAATAATACCATGCGTCTTCCATGTCCACATCGGCGGGAAGGTCCCAGCTCGGCAGAGTCCAAGTCAGCTTGACGTAGCCAGTGTCGCCGCCCGCGGACCTCCGAGGGGTAGTAATATAGAACATGCACCCGTACATCGGCCTCGTGTCAGTATCAGCGTTAGCGGCGTCGCCCCTGACGCAACTACAGAGATGTGGCGACGGCCTACGCAGGCCTCGCCGGAGGCCACGATCAAGAGGAAGACGATGTCGTCCTCCTCCGAGACTAGCAGGCGGCGCTGATCCTCCAGCGACTCCGGCACGGTGAACGGGTAGCACGTCTCGTACTTGATGTTCTTCGCCAAGGGCCAGTAGTGATCGCCGCACGCCTGCGTCAGGTGATGCACGATGTCCGCCGGCGAGCCCCAAAACGGCACCGGGCACTCATAGCAGTAGACGAAGGGCTCCTTGGAGGCATAGACCAGGCCGTCCATGAAACGGGAGTGGCTGTAGGGGACGTTCCGCCAGTTGAATATATGAGCAAGTTACGACGAGATTTACTACAAAATAAATCATGACGGCTATAACAGAGATTAAACTAATCATGCGGACTCGCATAGTAGATGAACAGATCGAGTCTAGGACACAGACTAGAAACATGAATTCTACACGATTTCGAACAGGACGGACAGAAACACATACGGTGCAACGGGAGCAGCACCATTGGCGTTGAGGTTGTCACCCATGTCGTTGAGGAAGAGGTTGCCGAGGTCGGGGAAGAAATCGTCGTCGGTGAAGTCGTGGCTGCTAGCAGTCGCGAGAGTGTGCTCCCCAAATGTCAACACCGCCTGCCGAATGGAGCGTAGGAGGGAGTGGCTGTAGGGGACGTTGCGGCCACCGAATGGAGCGCAGGAGTAGCCCACAAAGCAGTAGACGGTGCTCCTCCCTAGTCTCTATTCTTATCTCTATCTCTACTACTTTTCTTTGTTTTTTATAATATACTAGCAAAGTGGCCCACTCGATGTGCGGGCTAGAAATTTATAAAGTTGATTGATGCGAACATATTTATTCATTTATGTAAAAAATGTAATTTAATGTGATTCCAATTTTAAATATAAAACTTATGTGAACATACTTTTATCTTTATTATGTTTGCGTTTTTACCGATAAATATATGTGTTATCCCTTTGTCGTTTACATGTAAATTATGCACGATGTACTAATTATCTTTTATGATCAGTTTGGCTGTTTGAATCATATTTGTATAATTTTTTGGCGTTTTATCATGTCGCTTTGTTTTATTTTTTTTGTAAACGTAAATTTAATAGTTCTCATTGTTTCGTGTACGAATAGATAGTTTGCTAATGCTATGCTAGATTGTTAGGTTTTTTTTTATATATAGTGATTTTTGTACTGTAATTGATTTTATTTTAATTTGGTATAAAAAGTTAGAGTGTATTTATATATTGTACATATCCGTGAAAATTGTGGTTTACAATTTTTCTTAGCGGCCGTAATCCTATTTCAGTAGAATAGAACTTACTTTTTAGTTGAAAAGAAGACACGTCGGCATAGTTTGCTCTCAGCTTGTCCACTTTCTAGAAAAGATACATCGTCCATAGTACTCTCTCCGTCCAAAAATACTTGTCATCAAAATAAAAAAATGAATGTATCTATAACTAAAATACATCTAGATACACCCCCTTCTATTCATTTTGATGACGAGTATTTTCGGATGGAGGGAGTATTAATTTTCATTAGAGAAAAGTAATTGTGCACACTACTATTGCGTGTACAAAACGTCATTGGTTTCATGGGTCCCATCATGCTAATTCCTTTGCTTTCCGTATTAGGTAGTCTTCTCGACTTATGAGTATATTTTTGTTGTTGTTTTTTTTGGAAAAGTTAGTATTTCTTTTCTGCTGGGATATTATGGGATTTAGCTAAACAGGCACACGCACATGGACATAGCGACCACACATCTTCTTTCCTGAGCACCCTAAAAAAATCATCTTTCCCGTTCACACTTTCACACAGTAGCATGTTCCTCTTGCCCGATCCCCTTTTTCTCTTCCTTATTCTCTCCGCTAGTGCCGCGGGATTGCTCCCAATAGCTCCCTCCCTTGATTCGGTGCCTTGAGCTTGATCGTCCTCACCTGCAGGCTGCAGCCACCCCTTGCAGCTCGATTCGCTGGTGCGGCTAGTGGCTGGTTTGTCTCCTCATATGCCTCCTCGGTCTGTTAGGCTGGTAAACGGAGATGAGGGGCTAGCATGGCCCAAGGCGGAGCTGCGCAAGGGAGGAAGCTAGATCCTCAATCTGCACGCTGTTTTTATTGTCGGCGTCCGTGCAGGTGATGTAGTCTTTACTCTTTAGTGTGAGGATGTTGGAGACATTTTCTACCCCTGGAGCGCCAGCCAGACAAATCCTCCACATCGGCAACATTCTTCTAAGTTCGATCTGCAGGTCCCCTTTTTTCCTTTTCCCGATTCTGTCATATATTTATTTTTTTCGTAACCGTTTCTTATGTTTGTGTGATTGAACCAATATAACCTTTGAGCTGATTAAATAGAAATTTATGAAAACATATTTTAAAGTCCTAAAAAAATGCATGTAGATGTGCTTCATAAGATTTAATTAAATGAATTTTTCACTTTTTATGTACTATCAAAATATTTTAGTTCAGCATGTTAGTCTTTTATGGAGAACATGCAAATATAAAAGAAAAATCATAATCAGGTGTTAGGACGAACACTTAACATGTAAGGAAAAACTCAGGATAGTCTCAAATTTAAAGGAGGATTTTTATTTGTTTAATTCTGAATTATTTGGCTATTTGAAGCTTGGGAGCGAAAGGTATGCACTTGATATTGTGTTACAATACTTTTATGGAAGATAATATAGAGAAAGTAGTAAACATACACGTAGAAAGGTTCCACTACCAAAACAGCACCTGCATCATATTTTGCATACACCTAATAAGATGGAGAAAATGGAGAACTTCTTCTTATCAAGCCTAACTTTTTATCTGCACTATGACTTGTAACAAAAAACTATCAGATTTTATAAAACATAAATTAGATTAGTTTTAATCTCATGTTGTGGTAGGCACCTTCTTTGAATCTGTCCCTTGCCATTCTGAATATTTTTGCAAGTATATTATCTCTATCCAGCATATTTAAGTTCCTCGGCGATGTGAGGATCTATTGACTCCATTTTATCTTCAGACGTGGACGCATTAATCCTGTTTCTTACCTCATTTTCAGTGTCACAGATGTACAACTGTGCCCAGCGTGGTCTGTCTTTACCTTCAGGTAGTAGAGTTCCTATTCTGTGGTAGTTTTGCCCATTCATTCTAAAAACATAGGACCCACTGCTATTGTTTATTTCTTTTTCTATTTTCCCTCCCATTGTCGTGAAAGCGAACATGGAGTTGTACAATCTGATATTTTGTATATATTTTTTGACCTGTTTCTGTTGTCTTTCCTTAGCAATTTTGCAAGGTAAGTCTGTAGCTCTCTAAATGGTGGCAAAACAACCTTCCCTGTTGGCATCATAGTCCGAAAGATGGCATGCTTTTCACTCTACCTGACGTTCTTTCTTCGTACCAGAAAATTACGCCACATCGTCACACTTGGAGCTTGGTTTTCCTATTAGTCCTTTCCGATATCCTGTCCAAGTTTCTGATTTAGCATCAATTTAATATTAGTATTGTCTCGTATTGTTGATACTTAAAAAAATCAATAGAGCTTATGTATCTGGTGTTTATTTCTTTCTGCTTGATATTGATGTAGCACAATTTTTCTTACTTTTAGTCATGTACATGTACATAACAGAAATATGGGGTTCATGAATGTCCAAACTTTAGATGTTGATTCTATTTTCTTGTTGCTTACCTCATAGTCTCACCAGTCTGACCGATTAGTGCCCTTTTTTGTCGATTGTTCTGCAACCCTTGTGCTTTGTATTTTTATTTTCCTATGTACTCTTGTCTCTTTAGCCTTTTCTGTTTTGTTAATTGCCCTTCGTAACCATAAATACCAATTAGTAGAAGTAAGAGGGAATTTCCTTCATAAGCAACTTATTACCCATGGTCGCAGTCATTGTTCATTTGAACATTTGTATAGGACATTGTTCCTTGTGGCAATGGAACATTATTTCCTCAATATTGGTTTAGACAGAGTGCATTTGTTTTATAATGATTTTTTGAAAGCATACTTCATAGGTACAGGCAGAACCAAATGTAACATGTTTCTGTGATTTAATAGAGCAATTTAAATTAGCCCTGCGTGAAGATATGGAATTGCATGTGCAACCGGAGTTAATGAAGGAATATTTTATGTTTAGAAAGATTTGAGCACATAGATAGCATAGTTGATGTGCAAAGCATAAGCAGGGTACATAATGTTTGCTTCATGTATACTATACTATCAGTTGTGCGTCATTACTGGTAAAGTTTAGAATCACATGGATTATAATACACATAAGGGTAAAACTTTGTGAATATTTTCTTACTTCACCTAGATTAAAGGTTGTTCTTTTGGTGTAGTTATGTAGTGTAGGACATCCCCATGTATGATCAAAGGCTCTATTTTTCTTGTCTTGTGGTTTCATTCTCCTTTCCAATCTTGCCATTTTTTGGCTCATTGTCTGGACTTGCTTCAATAAGATAACAATTTAAAATATTGTTTTCTTGTCCAAGCTAAAATCAATTAGGAACCTCTTGTGGCTACTTGGAATTACTGCCTTTTTAGTAGTAACATTATTGTGATACCAATAGAAGATTCACAATTAATAACATATCACCTTGTTACCACCGGCGGAGCTTCAGCAAGGCTGAAAGGGCCATGGCCCGCCCTTCACTGAAGCAAATAAAGTTTTATATGAAGTCTAACCCACAACAATATTGATTTTGTACCTTGTTACTACTCTTTATACTATCCAGCCCGCCCAATATTTTTTTGGTAGCTCCGCCACTACTTGTTACATTGCTTATTTGTTTTTTAACCACGTTGGCTGGTCTCTGAAATTCCTTGCTGTGTGGCCCACCTTTTATTTTGGCTGTTTATTCCTACACAATAGAAAATGCAAATATAAAGTTAAAGAGGATGATATTATAATATTATTAGAGACAGTGGCAGACCCAGAATTTGTGTTTTTTGTGGGGCAACAGACGACTACAAAGATCAGTGTCGGTGCGCCCATTGGTCTTTGGAGAGGGGATTATCTTGCTCTGCCACTTGAGACTTGGGGCCGGCCAGCCCTGCTCGTGCCAAATGGTGGGTCAACTACTGATTACAGATTAATGGTCAAGTTTATGAAGATTCATTATTTTTATTACTTTTCACCTTATAAATATTCGTTTTTGTTGTAGAAGTAAAGGAGATCAACTTTGTGCTGAAATCTTTAATGATAAAGAGGATCTTAAGTTCCAATCATCACGTGAAGTCACAAATATTGAGTATCTTTTAGTAGCAGCCGGCCAAAGCCATATGTACCTGATTAATGAGGTATTTTTTTAGACAGAATTAATAATGTACTCAAGCAAAATATTTTGTGAACCATTATCTGATCTACAAACTCCAAGCGGATACTATACTGCAGTGCCCTTTACTTCTTAATAGAGTTCATACCTATGAAAGCCGTTCCAAACCCCAAATTATAGTAGAAGATCATGCTATAATTCTCATCTTATTTCTTTTCAAAGATATCATGCAGACTTGCTTGTGCAAACATAAGATATGAATGTACAATCAAAAGTATGACACTCGGATAAATTAACAGTCTTATATTTTCATAGACGGGATTGGGCATTGCTGTAGATCAAAATTTTGAATATAGCGTCTGAACTTTGGCACACAATTGATTCACATATTGTCTATTTCAGAGATATCATGTAGATTCGCTTCTGCAATCCTAATACATGAACGAACACTCTAAACTTCGACATACACAAATCCACACATTGATTTAGGAATCTTCTGTAGTTTTTTCACTGTTGGGTAGGTGAACATACAACATCGTTTGACATTATTGCCAAATTTCATTGTCCCTTTTCCTGTTTTTCTGCTCATGCATTAGACCGGGTACAATGCATTTGACACTGATGTAGTCGCTAACAATTTTGTGGTACAAGCCATTTGTTATGTATATGTTGTCACTGTTAGGCAAAACCCTCGCTTAGTATTGGAGACCGGTGCTATCGAACACTTGATTAGTTCTTTACAGATATCATATTTCTAACGACCAATCCTAGGTTCAGAGTAAATAAATTATTCTTTTCAATCCATCAGATATGGAATCAATAACGAAATTTTTTTGTCCCCAGGATCCGTACCTTCTCTGCCATGAACATGGCTCTGTTCTGGATTCGTCGGAGATTGGGCTGCTCGATTTAACATCTCCGTCGGCTGCTGGGAGTTGGGAAATCCTGAATCCGATGGCGAGGACTCAGATTCAACATCCAAATTAGGGTATCCAATGCATTTCCATACAGAGACTCGCATCTTTCTTCATCGCTCTCGATCAGCGTCTCTGCAACCGGAGCTACTATGAAGTTACGGTGGGAGGAGCCACCTGATAGATACTCGCATCCCGTCGAGAGCTCCAATTGTTGTTCTTCATGTGGCCAACAGAAGATTGGTTTTTGGGAGAAACGGAGCATGATTTGTTGAATCGGAAAGGGCTTGGATGAATCATGGAGGAGTACTGATGTAGATTAGGGAAGGCACGGAGCAAGATGAATCATGGAGGATAATTGATGTAGATTAGGGAAGGCACGGAGCGAGAGATTGTTTGAAGATCTTGGTGCATAGGGTATGTGTCCACCTATTCTTTTTTGTTGACATCAAGGGTCCGCCTATTCTTTTTATTAGACTATAAAAAAAAACCTATTCTTTTTATTGTGGGACGACTATGACTTTTTTCAATCATGAGATCGTAGAACAGAATTGAGAGATTATTTGTGATTCTGGTGCATACGGGACCATGTGGTTTATGAGGATCTAACGGTTCTAGTTTATTGAATGGAATTGGTCCCATCAAATTAAAGGCCAGATATCTCTAATTATTGTGGAGTTTTCTAGCCTAATTATCTTATTTCTGGTGAGCCATCAAATACTTTTTATATATAAATAGACTAGTTGTAGTTGTCAAATCGAATAGTACTGCGCCGTCCACTGCACGCCCGGCTGAACACGCCTCCTCGCCTCCATTAAACCCGCATGCAAACCGAGAAACCTACTCCGGCCCGCGGGAGGAAATTTGCGGTTGCCGCGGGAGGGTTATTCTGCAAATTTTCAGCAACTTAGCATGCGACCATTTGATCTCAGATCCATGGGCTGCCAGCACCCCGTATCATGGTCGCACCTACCACGACCGTCGCGTCGCATGTCGTGCCCTTGGAGATTTAACATGGTGCATTAGGCTATTTGATGTTGGCATATCATACATAGTCATCACTTAGTCACTCATACTACAACAAGGTTAGCTATAAGATTAGTCATCACTTAGGAGAAAATTTTACTACTCCCTCCGTTTACTCCTCGTCCCTACTACGTACATACTTTGGTTAGTACTCCCTCCATTTACTTATACAAGGCCACTATAAAAAAATACATTTTGCATCTATACAAGGCCACAAATAGTAATCGAGCCTTTCCAGTTTATGGCTCAATTTCAAAATCTCTCCAACCAAGGTAGATGGTGAGTGGTCGAATTAATTTCGTAGTTTGCATAGTACGCTCATTTTTCTCAAGAAGTTATGTTTACCGAGGCATTAATTAGAAAGAATACATGAATGACCACTAAATTTCCATGAACTTGTACATGCATTGGTTAGTTTTCTCTTGACACTGCTTGCGTCGGGTGATCTAACGCACCTCGAAATCCAACATGTAATGGTACTAATACTAGTATAGTAGAATTGAGACTTATCAAACGGAACAATGAATGTTTATTAGATGAGCCCTATAAACCCTAGTGGGTACGTACTCCGTAAAAACAGATTTTTCCAAAACTAAGTCGCTCCCTTTCATGAATTCTGTAGTATACTCCTCCATCGACGCTCCCTTTCATGAATTATGTAGTATACTCCTCTATCGACGCTCCCTTTCATGAATTATGTACTTCCTGTCGCCGACATGTGGGACATATAGCAACCGGGTCGACGTGTCAAGCACCAAATAACAGTGCAGAAAAAGGGGGGGACGCACCCCACTGGTACCAGCCCAGTATTAGTAATGAGCAATGAGACGTCAAATCACAATGCCGCACCTTCCCAGACGGACGAAGCAACCATTATTTCACACTTCAGTTCGACATCATCTCAAACCACGTAGTACTAGTATTGCTTCTGCCTCAAGAGGGACATGCGCATCGCCTTGGTACATCATGACACGTGGGACCGCATGACAGGCCATGCTCCCCCGTCGATCGCTCGGTAAAATCACCTAATTTTTACTATACTTCCTCCGAATCGGTTTACTACATGGCATGCACGTCGTTCTAGGTTAAGAATTTAACTGGCTACATATATATATATATATATATATATATATATATATATATATATGATGAACAGTACGCTAGCCTTTTAAAAAATGTATACTTTTGTACAGTAGTACTCCACTATCGATAGATTGCGCCATGGAGCAAAAATTGAAATTTTAAAAAAGGTGGTACATATAGAGAGCGCTCGTCGCCAAATTATGCATATAGTACTATTAAAAAAGCTAGTACGTGCTTAATTGGGGTGCTAAATTCTATTAAAGAAATACTAGTACTAGTATGTACATACTGAAGAGTTAAAGTAACGAGAAGAAACATAACATAGTTCTGCTGGGGGCTCAGCACAACACACCCCTCAAATTAAACTAAGCACATCTAAAATTAAACTATGCAACTAATCCGGTAGACACTGCATTAGAAGTTTAGAACCGCCATGAGCAACGACACTGCCACCTTACTCGGAGTCCTCGTCCATGTCCTCAACTTCATCCTTGTCCCTCTTCCTCTTGGCCGATACTTCTTTGCTTGAACCGCCAACTTGGCTGTTGCTCTTCATCCAACCCTTGTAGATATTGAAACAAAGGTAGCCATCCATTGCAGCGTAGTGGATGTGGTCTGTATCTAGTACATTCCGCTGCCATGCATGACAATGAAACGTGTAATGAGGTTTCTCCAGTTTGCGGTATGAAGGATGAACCATGGCTCCTGCCAGGGTCAGCATTGAGGGCTGACGAGAGGGCACCATCCGATTCTTCTGGAGGTCGAAGGGGTTGCCTACAATGAGGCCTATCCGACGCAGGACTTCTTTGTCGTTCTTAAAGTCTACAGTAATGAATTTGACTGTTTTGTCCTCGAGGAAGTTCTTAAAATCCTGGCACTCAACGTCGGCATGGCATATCTGGTAGACCAAGCAAACGTTATGTACGCAAACCTGGATCACGGCGGGCTTATTCCTCTCTTCGTCCTTTAGATCCTTCTCTCGTCCCACGACTGTGGTGTACTCAACATCTAGCCCAGCGACCCACTCATCATGTGAGTTTTCGAACATGCGTCTGAAGCGAGAAAGGCATCCTTTCACCGTCGTGGAAGTACGGGTGTAGATGACGTCTAACTCATCGCCGGTGATGGTTCTAACCTTGTACTCACCGCCGATCGGGGAGATTTGGGACGCCATGGATTTGGGAGGAGGGTTAGGATTAGTGGAACTGCCGTAATGTGAATGGACGGGACGACTAGGAGCGAACCGTCGTAGTATTAAAGGACATGCGGCGACGAGTAGGAGCGAACTGCCAGCGTGCGAATGGCAAGGTAGTGGCTTTCCATTCTCCCATGATACGGGCTTCCGAGAGCCCTTGGATCTGAGATCAAACGGTTGCATGGCGTGATTCTAGACCTATGGGTGAATATCCTATCCTGGAGGGTTATTTTGTAAATTTTCAGCAACTTAGCATGTGACTGTTTGATCTCAGATCCAAGGGCTGCCAGCAGCCCATATTATGGTCGCGCCTACTGTCGTGGTTCTAAGCCTGACAGTAGAGTGGGGGGTAGGTATGGAGAGGCAAGGTCCTAGCTATGGAGAGGTTCTAAACACAAGGGATGTACGAGTTCAGGCCCTTCTCGGAGGAAGTAATAGCCCTACGTCTCGGAGCCCGGAGGCGGTCGAGTGGATTATGAGTATATGAGTTACAAGGTGCCGAACCCTTCTGCCTGTGGAGGGGGGTGGCTTATATAGAGTGCGCCAGGACCCCAGCCAGCCCACGTAGGAGAGGGTTTAAGGTGAGTTAAGTCTGGGGCGTTACTGGTAACGCCCCACACAAAGTGTCTTTACTATCATAAAGCCTACTTAATTACAGGCCGTTGCAGTGCGGAGTGCCTCTTGACCTCCTGGTGGTCGAGTGAGTCTTCGTGGTCGAGTCCTTCAAGTCAGTCGAGTGAGACCCTCGTTGGTCGACTGGAAGGCGACTTCTTCTAAGGGTGTCCTTGGGTAAGGTACTTAGATCAGGTTCGTGACCCTACCCTAGGTACATGACCCCATCATTAGCCCCCGAATGGATCGAGGCTTCGAGTGAGGAAGGAGTTGATGTCGTTTCCGATTAACCTTTGCGCTCTGGTCGTGCATTGTTCTGGACCAAAGAATCTCTTCGTCGATGGTGAGCAACTTGTCTTCAGTCGACTCGATTCATTCTCTTCTTTCGTCGAGTGATCTTTCGGGCTTCGACGATCCCCGAGCGACGGATCGCGGGAAACTCCGCGTCTGACAGACTGATCTGCCGTTCGCGGATTCCGCGGGATGCGAAATTTGGGGACGCGCGCGAAGTGGAGCGGACCGCGGTGTTCGGATGGGACGGGGCATAGACGCCTCGATCTCCGCGCCGCTTTTTTCGCCACGTATCCCGTCGGCATAACTGCTCCCGGATATGATTAGATCGACCGGGCCCACCTGTCATCCATTCGGAAGGGACCTTATAAATGCACCCGACGGGGATTTCTGTGCTGCGCCTCAGCATTTTCTCTCTCTCTCTCTGCTCCCTTCGTCCCCGCCCAGCGTGCTCGCTCTCGCCCCCGCACAACTTCCCTTCGCGCATCTCGCCGGCAACCATGGCCAAGGAGAAGACGGCGGCGCTGGAACGTGCGAAGAAGGCGTCGGTGTCGGAGAAGGCAAAGGGGAGATCTACCACCCGCGGAGGGTCCTCGTCTAGATCCCGCCTGCCGAAGGGCTGGGTCCAAGGAGACTGGATCCAGTCGACCATCACAGAGAATGACCTCCTCGACATGGCCAACGAGGGTTTGATCCCTCATGGAGCTGCGAGGCTTCCGGGGAAGGAGTGGCAGCCCCAGCCAGAAGAGGGTGAGTGTGTGCTCTTGGCCACCCATGTTGATCGTGGATTTTCCTTGCCGCCGAGTGTTTTCTTCCGTGGCTTCTTGAATTTCTTTGGAGCGCAGCTCCACCACTTTACCCCAAACTCTATTGCCTATCTTGCCGCGTTCGTGTCCATGTGCGAGGGTTTCCTGGGCTGTCGACCGCACTGGGGTTTATTCAAGCATATATTCACGTGTCGCTCTCAGACCGTGAAGAAGGCGAGCCGAGGTGATGAGAAAACCCGAGTTGTCCAAATGTGTGGATATAACGCCCTCGATGCGGCTATATCTCCTACGTGTCGAAGCACGACTTAGAGGCATAACCGCATTGAAAGCAATGTCGCAAGTGAGGTAATCTTCACACAACCCATGTAATACATAAGGGAAAGAGATACATAGTTGGCTTACAATCGCCACTTCACATAATTACATGAATAAAGCATTACATCATCCAGATACAATCAAGGTCCGACTACGGAACCAAAATAAAAGAAGAACCCCAAATGCGACAAAGGTCCCTGATCGACCCCAACTGGGCTCCACTACTGATCAACTAGAACGAAACAACACAAAGGGCAAGATCTTCATCGAGCTCCTCCTTGAGCTTGGTTGCGTCATCTGCACGGTAACATAGGCACCTGCAAACTGGTTTTGGAAGTATCTGTGAGCCACGGGGACTCAGCAATCTCGCACCCGCGAGATCAAGACTATTTAAGCTTATAGGAAGGATGGAGTAATGAGGTGGAGCTGCAGCAAGCGACTAGCATATATGGTGGCTACAATCGCAAAAGAGAGCGAGAAGAGAGGGCAAGGCACGGTCGATAAAAGTATGATCAAGAAGTGATCCTATAGCAACCTACGTCAAGCATAACTCCAACACCGTGTTCACTTCCCGGACTCCGCCGAGAAGAGACCATCACGGTTACACACGCGGTTGATGTGTTTTTATTAAGGTCAACTTCGGGTTTTCTACAACCGGACGTTAACAAATTCCCATCTGCCCATAACCGCGGGCACGGCTTTCGGAAGATAATACCCTGCAGGGGTGTCCCAACTTAGCCCATGACAAGCTCTCACGGTCAACGAAGGAATAGACCTCCACCCGAGACATTCCGATCAGACTCGGTATCCCGGTACAACAAGACATTTCGACAGGGTAAAACTAAACCAGCAACACCGCCCGAATGTGCCGACAAATCCCGATAGGAGCTGCACATATCTCTTTCTCAGGGCACACTCAGATGAGCAATCCGTACAACTAAAACCAAACCTCGAGTTTCCCCGAGGGGGCGCTGCACAGGGCTCTAGTTCGGACCAACACTCAGAGGAGCACTGGCCCGGGGGGGTTAGAATAAAGATGACCCTTGAGTCTGCAGAACCCAAGGGAAGGTGGTAGGTTGTTAGTGCAAATGGTAAAACCAAGGTTGGGCATTGCTGGAAGAGCTTTACTTAAGGCGAACTGTCAAGGGGTTCCCATTATAGCCCAACCGCGTAAGGGACGCAAAATCCGGGAACATAACACCGATATGACGGAAACTAGGGCGGCAAGAGTGGAACAAAACACCAGGCATAAGGCCGAGCCTTCCACCCTTTACCAAGTATATAGATTCATTAATTAAATAAGATATATTGTGATATCCCAACAAGTAAACATGTTCCAACAAGGAACAACATCTCCATGTTCCAACAAGGAACAAACTTCAATCTTCACCTGCAACTAACAACGCTATAAGAGGGGCTAAGCAAAGCGGTAACATAGCCAATCAACGGTTTGCTAGGACATGGTGGGTTAGAGGCTTGGTTCAACAATATGGGAGGCATGACAAGCAAGTGGTAGGTATCGTAGCATTGGATAGCAAAAGAGCGAGCAAACTAGCATAGCAAAGATAGTGGTGATTTCGAGGGTATGATCATCTTGCCTGAGATCCCGCAAGGAAGAAGAACGATTCCAAGAAGAAGACAAACGGTCGTAGACGAACGAATCCTCACAACTCCGGAACGAAACCGAAGCTAACGAGAGAAGCAACCCGGAAAGAAACAAACAACATAGTAAACAAACATCACATAAACATGGCATGATGCACAAACAAGTATGATGCATGTCCGGTTTAATGAGGCATGGCATGGCAAAGTGCAACAAACAATACTACAAGTTAAGTGGAGCTCAATATGCAACGAGGTGCATGTTGACGGAACACCACATCAATTATTTAGTTTGATCCCGTTTATGTACCCAACAATATTAAATGTTGTTAAGCATGGCAAGAGGGGAAGCATAATATAAACTATACCACCTAAACAATTTAAATGGGGCCGGATATAAAAACAACAAATCCGGTAAATCCCCATATGCATTTAGCAATTTAATGCAACAACAAGTTTAAACATTTTAAATGTTGTTATCATGATGCGGATGACATATGCAAGTTTTATGCAATTTTTATAAAAACGTTAACATAAGCATGATAAGAAGCATTAGTCGCCATGGCGGAAGGAAAAAAAGGTGCCACGGCGGCGAAACAAAAATGGTGCCACGGCAACATATCCGAAAATGATGCCACGGCAACATATCGGTTCCGGTAGCTCACGGAGATACCGGTGCAAAAGGAGGCGTGAACAAGTCATGCAAGATGGTGGGGTGCTCCCGGCTTCCGGGTTCCCACGGGATAGTGGCATGGAAACGAGTGACAAACGGACACGATGCAAAAACGGGCATCTCATACAACATGCATTCGGTCCACGGACATCGTCTTGGCGGTTATACCTTCGAAGCGTGCGTTTCAGGCGGATCGAGTTCGGTACGATGTAGAGGAAGTAGACGTTCTCGGGTCGTCGTGGGAAGTAGTTGTACACGGGTCTTCGAGCGACGGTAGATGGTACACGTTTTTCGGAGAGGTACTTGGCGAAAATTCTCGAAGATGACCTTGACGATCCTGGTTTCGGAGCAGAGGCGAGGCTGGCTGGCTACGACCGGCCTTGCAGCCGCTGCGGCCCACGCGAGCGAGCAGAGGAGGCTCACGCAGGAACTTGGCGGGCGCGGCGAGTCATCGGAGGCCGGGGACGGGGCTGCAGGGCCGGCTCGGCACGGGGACCTGGCGAGCGTATGGAGAGGCGAGGACGGGGCGTCGGCAAGGCTCCGGTAGGGACCAAGGCGGCGGCAGGGGAGGATCCCTGGTGGTCGACGGAGAGGCGCAAGGCCATGGCGGCGGAAGGAGCGGCTCGGTCGAAGCTGTCCGGTCGAGGACGAAGCCGGAGAAGTAGGGGCGGAGCTGGGAAGAAGCGGCTGCAGCAGGAGCTTGGGGTCGGGTTGGCCATGGCGTGGAGGATGAACCAGGTGGCCTCAGCGAGGAGGCGCGGTGGCAGGCCGACGGGAGCAGCAGCTCGGACGGCGAGGCGTGGCCATGGAAGGAGCGGGCGGTCTCGCGGGACGGAGGCGCGGGGCGACATGGACGAAGCGGCTGCGGGGCTCGGTGCAGATGGATCGGGAGGAGCGGGGCGAGCGAGAGGAGGGAGGAGATGCGGGAGGATCGGGCAGGGGGGGTGCAGCGCGAGGAGGGAGAGATGCGGGAGTGCGTGCGACGGCGCTGGAGGAGGAACGAGGGGAGGAGAAAGGGATCGAGCAGAGCTGCGCTGGGAGCGGCCGGGCTAGGGTTAGAGAGGGGGTTAGGTGGGCTGGGCCTTAGAGGCCGGCCGGCTGGGCTATGGAGAAGCTGGGCTGCGGATGGGCCTAGATGGCCTGGCTGCAGGTTGCACTCTCTCTTCTCTCTCTCATTTCCTTTAGCAGAAAAGCAAAAAAGAGAGAAGAAAAGAAAAGGAGGGTTAGAGAAAGAAAATGCGCAAGGGGATAATTTCCTTGGACTCACAAAAATATGCTCGTACCAAGAAAAATAGAAAGAGGCATGATTGAAAGATTAAATTCAAACTCATTTGATTTAAATTCAAATGATTTGAATAGAAAGTGAGGTTTGGGAAGGTCCAAAAATGTTTGGATTTTTGGTGGAGTTCCGGAAAATGATGAAATAAATATTGGCAAGGTTGGAGACCAAACTTGAAGCAGAAAAGGAACGAAATTATTTTGTAAGTGTGTTTTGGTGATTCCGAAAATGGAATATTTTATAATATCTCCCTATATATCGGGAGGGTATGTTATAAAGAGAAGTCACCATGTGAGTTCCCTCGGTTTAAATAGATCAAAAGATCTATGCAATTTATTTAGAAGAGTTTAAAAAAAATTAAATGACATGATGGCATGATGGAATGCACATGATGCAAGGATGAATGCAACAATTAAAACAAATCACACGACGAAACTCGGAATAGCTGGAAGTCTTCTGGAGCGTCGGTCTTGGGGCGTTACAACACTCCATCACTATGAGAGGATCTCGTCCCGAGATCTAGGATGGCACCGGAGAGAAAACGGAAGAGGAAGAGAAGAGGTAAAACTAAGTTGCTTCTTTGACAAACTGAGTGAAACCATGAACCTTGAGAGGTTGAAAAGTTATGAAAGACGAGTACCATGGACAAGAAGGAATTGGAACCACTCTGGTTGAAACGAGATAAACAAGGAACAAGGGAGATCAAATTCGAACAACACTCCGGTTGAAAAGAGATGCAAAACTTGATAAGATGAAAAGAACTTGAATGAGAACACAACACTCCGGTTAAATGGATAAGCAAGAAAATAACATGATCTTGAGAAAACGAGATGATGGGTCAACGAGAGCAACATCACAATGCCCCCGGAAGAAAGAATAGAAGATAGATCATTGGAATAATAGAATGGAAAAGAAAATGACAACTTCTACCACAATTGAATTTGGAAGGCATCCTTGCAAGAAGGTTAGAATAGAGTTGTTGGAAGACCAACAACGAAAAGAATAAGTTTGTAGTGGGCTTATGGAAACATCTCAACATTATGAGGTGACAACCGGCCACTAACGGAAACAATTGCTTGCTTGAGATTAACGAAGAGATGAAAGCTTGTTCCATCAAGATGGAAAAGAGATAACTTGGGTCATTAATAAGCACCAAAATAGCAACATTCCTTAGGGAAGGCTTTAGGTGAAATCTATACCAAGATAACTCCAAAGAAGAGATTGATGGATTTAATTATCTCATTCTTGACAACATGTGAATCATGAAACATGAACTCAAATTATCAAGAATGACATAATACCACCTCCAAAATATGGTAGAAAGAATGCACTTCGGAATGCAAGATGAAGAATGCTTGAACTCCTCAAAACAAAACATGTGTTGAGCACCATGTTTATTTTTGAGTATAGCTTGGCTGATCTTAACTTCAAGAGAAATCTTGAAGAACAATTGAAGAATGAAAAGAATCCTTGACGAACCACCATGTAGAGCCTCCATGAAGAACTCCGGTAATAAAAGGATGATAAAAAGAAAGAGAAGTTGAAAACACAAGGTGAAGCCTTGCGATGATTTAGATGGATCTCTGTGATAATTAGAACTTGGAACTCCGGGAAAAAGAGAAGATGAAACAAATGAAACCGAGAATTTGAAGGGCCTCCGGAATAAAGAATTAATCACTTGGATGAACAAGAATAAGAATTATGTTATGCTTATCCTTCACCAATTAAATTGATGACAATCAACGGATTTGGCATACTACTTATTCTCGTAGAAAGGATTAAAGAGAGATATCGATAACTTGAGAAGGTCTTCAACGAACCACCGGTAGGATTGAAACAACAAATGAATTGATATGATGAACAAGGAAGAGAGATCTTGAAAGAACCACCGTAAGAATTGAAAATGATCGAAGTAGGGGTGCATCATCGGTAAGAATTAGCAAATGAACGAAGGTGCTTGAGACAAACTAGATACATGAGAACAAAGAGATCAAGAACTGATTAGAGAATATACTTGGATGATGCACCGGTAAAATCGGAGAATGATAACTGAAAGCTGAGAATGAATAAACCTGAATTGATGGACTCCGGATAATCAAACCGAGAAGACTCTTGAATTACTCCGGATGGATGAAAAGAATTCTCACGATCAAAACAATTACGAGAGGATGGCAACAAGCTAGAATCACGAATCTTGAAGAGAATGGAGCGAGATTAAAGAGAAACTCTTCTTCGGTCTTCAAATGATGAGAATGACAACGAGAACACCACCAAGAATTATTGAGGCACACCGGAAGAATCAAAAGCGAAGAGGTTGAGCCAACTATGAAAAGAATTTGAAAGATCTTGGAGAAAAAGCATTTGACTGATGATAACTCATTCTTACGTCAAACTTGGAGAAAAATTTAAGAGTAACACCGGGAAAATAAGAAGAGTCAGGTAAGATCCTGGAAAAAGACCTGTGGGTTAGGGCCCACTCAAGAGAAAACACCGTTAGAATGATTAAAAGAGAGATTTCACCGGTTGAATTAAATGACTTGAATAAGATAGGACCTCGAAATAGCTTGAATGGATGCAAAGTGAAAACACAAATCTTCGAAATATCTTCAGCACTCCGGAACAATTAAATAGCGAGAAGTGAATGAATATGAGGTGCACCGGCATGAGAAGGTATTGAAATGAGGAAAAAGGTATGATCAACAAAACTTGACTTGAATCCACCGGAGAAGAGAAAGGAATGAGGAATGACGAACTAGTAGAACATCTTCTTGAGAACCACCAGGTAAGAACATTGACGGAAAAGAATGGAGAAACTTCCCATCAATAAAATGGATGCTTGAAGAAGAAATCTTAGTCCTTGAAGAAAAACAAAAGGGAGGGAGGGTGGGAAAAACAAAGGCAACTTGGAGACGGATGAAACAAACACCGTTGAGAAGAAGTGATAAATGATCTTGCAAATGTTGACGTGAACGGATCCACTTGAGGAGAGACACACCGGTTAAAAAAAGGATTGACAAGACAGACTCGATGATCAAGAAGGATTGGTATTTACATCGGAGTATGAGAACACCATTTGGGGAAGGTATGGAATCAACATTTAACTTCGAAGCAACTCGAATACCACATCTCAAAACAAAACAAGGATTGGCTTGCAAAATAAGCCAGAACAAACATATGATAGAGATTTCATCCGAAGTTTTCGTGGTGGGGCCTACACGGGCTCGATCGTACAGCACCAGCATGTACAAGGCAGTGCACATGACATACGAAGCGTCCCCGAGTCGGCATAGCCAAGGACTCTTTAAGACACAACGAGACCACTGTAAAATCGACCGTGAATAGGCGGACCACTAGACGTCGAACCCCAATTTCATATCATACATCTGTCGGAAAGATATCCTAAGAGCTACTTGAATTCCCACCTATGAAACTCCCGAAATTTTCCGGTTATGCAATCAGGTGTTGGGGATACAGGGGAAGCATAATATCTCACCCAAAACTAGCAAATCCTACATCCAGCTGTATCCATCCTTCAACACATAACCAAGAAACCTTCGGAAATCGTCTACCTCAACCTTCGAAAAGCATCCGTTATACAAGTCATGGCAATACTCCTGTACTCACCTCAGTACTGGGTTATCAGGGTTATCTCACCAACAACTGCATAAAAGAGATTTTCGATGTCGGCGTACTAAACTCAGGTATTCCAGAACTGCAACGATAAAATTATGACGACAACACCTCAGAGCTCAACTCCCCGGGACACTTACACTAAACCCCTGACAGGAGGCACCAAGACAATGTTCTCATCATAAAACCATCGGAACGATTCCAAGATACCCGCGTGATCCTAAATTTTTTTTAGTGAAATTTGAGAAGAGAAGAGTCAAAACTCTACGTCGGGATGCCTTACCAGAGCGATGAAGAGACTGGGGAGTAAAAAGAATTCCTAACTCTCCGATATATATAATCCTAAATGACTCAAAACATTTTTCTAGACACAACTCGGCCGCTAAAAACGATCAAGCAGTGGGGCTCCTAAGGTCGGGGAAGGCTCTGATTACCAACTTATAACGCCCTCGATGCGGCTATATCTCCTACGTGTCGAAGCACGACTTAGAGGCATAACCGCATTGAAAGCAATGTCGCAAGTGAGGTAATCTTCACACAACCCATGTAATACATAAGGGAAAGAGATACATAGTTGGCTTACAATCGCCACTTCACATAATTACATGAATAAAGCATTACATCATCCAGATACAATCAAGGTCCGACTACGGAACCAAAATAAAAGAAGAACCCCAAATGCGACAAAGGTCCCTGATCGACCCCAACTGGGCTCCACTACTGATCAACTAGAACGAAACAACACAAAGGGCAAGATCTTCATCGAGCTCCTCCTTGAGCTTGGTTGCGTCATCTGCACGGTAACATAGGCACCTGCAAACTGGTTTTGGAAGTATCTGTGAGCCACGGGGACTCAGCAATCTCGCACCCGCGAGATCAAGACTATTTAAGCTTATAGGAAGGATGGAGTAATGAGGTGGAGCTGCAGCAAGCGACTAGCATATATGGTGGCTACAATCGCAAAAGAGAGCGAGAAGAGAGGGCAAGGCACGGTCGATAAAAGTATGATCAAGAAGTGATCCTATAGCAACCTACGTCAAGCATAACTCCAACACCGTGTTCACTTCCCGGACTCCGCCGAGAAGAGACCATCACGGTTACACACGCGGTTGATGTGTTTTTATTAAGGTCAACTTCGGGTTTTCTACAACCGGACGTTAACAAATTCCCATCTGCCCATAACCGCGGGCACGGCTTTCGGAAGATAATACCCTGCAGGGGTGTCCCAACTTAGCCCATGACAAGCTCTCACGGTCAACGAAGGAATAGACCTCCACCCGAGACATTCCGATCAGACTCGGTATCCCGGTACAACAAGACATTTCGACAGGGTAAAACTAAACCAGCAACACCGCCCGAATGTGCCGACAAATCCCGATAGGAGCTGCACATATCTCTTTCTCAGGGCACACTCAGATGAGCAATCCGTACAACTAAAACCAAACCTCGAGTTTCCCCGAGGGGGCGCTGCACAGGGCTCTAGTTCGGACCAACACTCAGAGGAGCACTGGCCCGGGGGGGTTAGAATAAAGATGACCCTTGAGTCTGCATAACCCAAGGGAAGGTGGTAGGTTGTTAGTGCAAATGGTAAAACCAAGGTTGGGCATTGCTGGAAGAGCTTTACTTAAGGCGAACTATCAAGGGGTTCCCATTATAGCCCAACCGCGTAAGGGACGCAAAATCCGGGAACATAACACCGATATGACGGAAACTAGGGCGGCAAGAGTGGAACAAAACACCAGGCATAAGGCCGAGCCTTCCACCCTTTACCAAGTATATAGATTCATTAATTAAATAAGATATATTGTGATATCCCAACAAGTAAACATGTTCCAACAAGGAACAACATCTCCATGTTCCAACAAGGAACAAACTTCAATCTTCACCTGCAACTAACAACGCTATAAGAGGGGCTAAGCAAAGCGGTAACATAGCCAATCAACGGTTTGCTAGGACATGGTGGGTTAGAGGCTTGGTTCAACAATATGGGAGGCATGACAAGCAAGTGGTAGGTATCGTAGCATTGGATAGCAAAAGAGCGAGCAAACTAGCATAGCAAAGATAGTGGTGATTTCGAGGGTATGATCATCTTGCCTGAGATCCCGCAAGGAAGAAGAACGATTCCAAGAAGAAGACAAACGGTCGTAGACGAACGAATCCTCACAACTCCGGAACGAAACCGAAGCTAACGAGAGAAGCAACCCGGAAAGAAACAAACAACATAGTAAACAAACATCACATAAACATGGCATGATGCACAAACAAGTATGATGCATGTCCGGTTTAATGAGGCATGGCATGGCAAAGTGCAACAAACAATACTACAAGTTAAGTGGAGCTCAATATGCAACGAGGTGCATGTTGACGGAACACCACATCAATTATTTAGTTTGATCCCGTTTATGTACCCAACAATATTAAATGTTGTTAAGCATGGCAAGAGGGGAAGCATAATATAAACTATACCACCTAAACAATTTAAATGGGGCCGGATATAAAAACAACAAATCCGGTAAATCCCCATATGCATTTAGCAATTTAATGCAACAACAAGTTTAAACATTTTAAATGTTGTTATCATGATGCGGATGACATATGCAAGTTTTATGCAATTTTTATAAAAACGTTAACATAAGCATGATAAGAAGCATTAGTCGCCATGGCGGAAGGAAAAAAAGGTGCCACGGCGGCGAAACAAAAATGGTGCCACGGCAACATATCCGAAAATGATGCCACGGCAACATATCGGTTCCGGTAGCTCACGGAGATACCGGTGCAAAAGGAGGCGTGAACAAGTCATGCAAGATGGTGGGGTGCTCCCGGCTTCCGGGTTCCCACGGGATAGTGGCATGGAAACGAGTGACAAACGGACACGATGCAAAAACGGGCATCTCATACAACATGCATTCGGTCCACGGACATCGTCTTGGCGGTTATACCTTCGAAGCGTGCGTTTCAGGCGGATCGAGTTCGGTACGATGTAGAGGAAGTAGACGTTCTCGGGTCGTCGTGGGAAGTAGTTGTACACGGGTCTTCGAGCGACGGTAGATGGTACACGTTTTTCGGAGAGGTACTTGGCGAAAATTCTCGAAGATGACCTTGACGATCCTGGTTTCGGAGCAGAGGCGAGGCTGGCTGGCTACGACCGGCCTTGCAGCCGCTGCGGCCCACGCGAGCGAGCAGAGGAGGCTCACGCAGGAACTTGGCGGGCGCGGCGAGTCATCGGAGGCCGGGGACAGGGCTGCAGGGCCGGCTCGGCACGGGGACCTGGCGAGCGTGTGGAGAGGCGAGGACGGGGTGTCGGCGAGGCTCCGGTAGGGACCAAGGCGGCGGCAGGGGAGGACCCTGGTGGTCGACGGAGAGGCGCAAGGCCATGGCGGCGGAAGGAGCGGCTCGGTCGAAGCTGTCCGGTCGAGGACGAAGCCGGAGAAGTAGGGGCGGAGCTGGGAAGAAGCGGCTGTAGCAGGAGCTTGGGGTCGGGTTGGCCATGGCGTGGAGGATGAACCAGGTGGCCTCAGCGAGGAGGCGCGGTGGCAGGCCGACGGGAGCAGCAGCTCGGACGGCGAGGCCTGGCCATGGAAGGAGCGGGCGGTCTCGCGGGACGGAGGCGCGGGGCGACATGGACGAAGCGGCCGCGAGGCTCGGTGCAGATGGATCGGGAGGAGCGGGGCGAGCGAGAGGAGGGAGGAGATGCGGGAGGATCGGGCAGGGGGGTGCAGCGCGAGGAGGGAGAGATGCGGGAGTGCGTGCGACGGCGCTGGAGGAGGAACGAGGGGAGGAGAAAGGGATCGAGCAGAGCTGCGCTGGGAGCGGTCGGGCTAGGGTTAGAGAGGGGGTTAGGTGGGCTGGGCCTTAGAGGCCGGCCGGCTGGGCTATGGAGAAGCTGGGCTGCGGATGGGCCTAGATGGCCTGGCTGCAGGTTGCACTCTCTCTTCTCTCTCTCATTTCCTTTAGCAGAAAAGCAAAAAGAGAGAAGAAAAGAAAAGGAGGGTTAGAGAAAGAAAATGCGCAAGGGGATAATTTCCTTGGACTCACAAAAATATGCTCGTACCAAGAAAAATAGAAAGAGGCATGATTGAAAGATTAAATTCAAACTCATTTGATTTAAATTCAAATGATTTGAATAGGAAGTGAGGTTTGGGAAGGTCCAAAAATGTTCGGATTTTTGGTGGAGTTCCGGAAAATGATGAAATAAATATTGGCAAGGTTGGAGACCAAACTTGAAGCAGAAAAGGAACGAAATTATTTTGTAAGTGTGTTTTGGTGATTCCGAAAATGGAATATTTTATAATATCTCCCTATATATCGGGAGGGTATGTTATAAAGAGAAGTCACCATGTGAGTTCCCTCGGTTTAAATAGATCAAAAGATCTATGCAATTTATTTAGAAGAGTTTTAAAAAAATTAAATGACATGATGGCATGATGCAATGCACATGATGCAAGGATGAATGCAACAATTAAAACAAATCACACGACGAAACTCGGAATAGCTGGAAGTCTTCTGGAGCGTCGGTCTTGGGGCGTTATAGTGGAGGTCTGGGGATCCAGGTGAGGAATAAGAGCACCTTCCCGCCCATGACCTTTCCCCAGTCCGTCAGAGGCTGGCAGTCGACTTGGTTCTACTGCCAGGTCCAGTCGACGCCAGGGCAGTCGAGTGGACTCCCTCCGTTTACCATGGACCGAGTGAACAAGCCTTCCCCTCTGAAGTTGATTCCGGAGGAGAAAGCTGACGTGAAGATGCTGATGGAGCGCGTGGTGCAGTTGGTTCGGGAGGGAGTGACGGGCATGGATCTCCTGGAGGTCTTCCTTAGGCGTCGCATCCAGCCCCTTCAGTTCCGAAGCCACTGCATGTGGTTGTACCGTGGGACCGAAGACGAGACTAGAGTCCATCCAGAAGCAGTCGACGACGTCACTCTGGAAAGATGGATGGTAGCCGTTACCGGAAACAAGGACAACCCACGCGGAGCCAGAAGGATTACTCCACTCGACCACCACAGCGATCCAAACAAGGTACACTTGCTCTGCTCTCCACTGCGTTCTTGTCACATTCATTTCTGTTTACCCTGCCGACTGGTCGACTGATCCTTGTCTTGACATCTGCTAGGCCCTCACCGAGCTGTACTCGATGCCCAATGGGGCACAAGCTCCGACTGAGGAGGGTGAGGCGAGTGGGGGCGAGAGCCAGGACGAGGAGGAATGGGACTCGGACGTTGCAGAGGATGATGATGACGATGATGATGATGACGGTGATGAAGATGACGTTGAAGACGAGGAGGAAGAGGAGGAGGAGGTCGTACCACCGCGCTCGGAAAGGCGGTCGAAGCTTGTCCACGACCCTTCGACTGAACGTGGTAAGGGGGTTGCGACCGCTGCTCAGTCGACCAAGCGCCCTAGGACCACCTCTCCGGTGCCGACTGAAAAGGCGCCGAAGCAGCCCAGGGCGGCCTCGTCGAAGCCGATCAAGCTCCTGCCGAAGATGAAGGTGTCCATCCCCACCATATCAGGGTAACCGTGCTGCTTAAGTCTTCTTATTTTGTGTGAACTTTGTCTCTGGTCAACGCTGAAGTTAGTCGACTGATCCTTTGGAGTTGCAGTGCTGCTACTTCTGAAACCTCAGCCCGGGCTGATGACCACGAGATGGAGGACGCAGCCACTTCGAAACTAGGTACTGTATTCTTAACGCCGTTCTTAGTCGACTGACTCGCGATCTCTGATCCTGATTCTTCTCCGTAGCCCCACCCAATGTTGTTATCGATCTCCCTGATGATGATGAGGATGAAGAACCACTGAAGCGCAGGAGGAGTCGGAAAGCGTCCACCAGTAAGGTGCCTCAGGATGTGACGGCGCCTGAGATTCCGACTGCGGAGGAAGGGAACGCCACTCGACACACGGTGTCCTTCGCAGATCCATTGACGAGTGCTCAGCAGCCCTCCCTCTTCACAACGCACCACGTCCCGGAGGACCAAGCTGGCGCGGCGAAGGAGGCAATACGCCAGGCGGGAATCATGATGGAGCAGCTGAAGACCATCCGGGATGCGAGCCAGGCGGCATATGACGCCAGTTCTGCCCTCCAAAGCAATGTTCAGGTCAGTCGACCACCGTTTGTTCTGTTGGATATGCTACCAAAAACTTTTCCTTTCCGGGATTTATAGTAGTCACCCAGTGGGTGTGTCGATTAAACTCCGTGTTAGCGGGGGCACGCTGAGTGCACCCGCTGGGTGTAGTCCCCAAGGCTAAGGTCGACTGCTGGCAGTCGGCCTTAGGCTTTATGCTGTCAATCTTTCTGTCAGTCGACTATGTCTACTGGATTTCACAAACCGGTGGGGGCACGCTGAGTGCACCCACTGGGTGTAGTCCCCGAGACTGTGGTCGACTGCTTGCAGTTGATTACAGTCTTAAAGAATACATCTCCCTTCTTTTTTTTGAGGTCAACTGGTCGACTTTGTCTTCGACAGGATTAGTGGGGGCACGCTGAGTGCTCCCACTGGGTGTAGTCCCCGAGACTACGGTCGAATGCTTGTATTCGGCTGTAGTCTTAGAAACGTGTGTTTTTTCCTTTTTCACTCGGAAGTGAATTATATTTGACATTTAGTCGATTGGTTCTTCACAGAACTCTTGTGATCTTGTGGCTCGCTACTCTGAGCTAGAAAACAAGCACACTCAACTCGAGCTGAGCCTGAAGCTGGTTCAGGCGAAGCTGACAAAGGCAAAGGAGGAGACCGAAGGTATGTTTGGTGAGATCCTGACGACTGCTTTTCCCCTTGCTTGTTTCAAAATCTGATCTTGCTGTAACTTGCAGGTAAGGTAAGGGAGGCCCAACAGAAGAAAGACCTTGAACTAGCTGAGAAGATCAAGCTTGCTGATGAGAAGTTAGCTTCAGTCACCAAGCTTGAACAAGACAATACCAATCTGAAGGCTGCTCTTGGGATCGCCAACAAGGAGGTCAGTCGACTGAAAACTGATAAAGCTGCCCTGACCGACCAAGTCAGCAAATTGACTGGGAAGAAAACTGATCTGGAGGCCTTCCTGAGTGGTCTTGCCAAGAAGCTGTTTCTTATGCTTGAAGGTAAACCTCTATGCTTGGCGAACATTTCCAATTGTGGTTTTTCCATTCGACCATCTCCTTGACTTAGTGATCATCCTTGCAGAATTTTGTCAAAACTATGAAGAAGAAACCAGCCGACTGGAGCCAAACCTCGACCCCGTCAATTCTCCGGTGAACGACGAAGTTGCCATGGATGTTTTCCGACTGGAGTCTCGTGTTGCAGCTGTCGTGGACTATCTCGCAAGGCTGAAGGCCGCCACATCTCGCATCGACTCGACGCTCTGGCCTGAGGAGACACTTCAGAATGACCTTGAGTCGCTGATGACCCGCTTGAACACGATCCCTGGTCGAGTGCAGGAATGGAAGAAGTCCTCGGCTCGGTGTGGTGCAGATGTTGCTCTGTGTCTGGCCCGAGTCCACTGTAAAGATGCGCGAGAAGAGAAGCTGGCGGCTCTTCGGGTGGCCAACACCAAGAAACACGACTTCAAGTCCTTTATGGAAACTTTCCTTGCAGCTGCCACTCGGATCGCCGACGGAATTGACCTTGATGAATTCGTTGCACCTTCCAGCCCTCCACAGGAGGGGTAAAAAACTTCTTCTGGCTCGACTCTTTAAATTTGCCTCGGTATGCCGAGTGGAATTTTAAACGATAAACCTTAACAGGCTTAACGCCTGAGCACTTTCGGTTCCTTTAGATATCGATTCAAACTTGAATTTGGTGCTTGAATATGATTGCCTTTGGCTCGAAATGTCTTTTGCAGGTTCAAAACAAGGCGCCTTTACTGCAATCGACTTATTCTTTAGTCCACTTTAGGCGAGCACTGAGCTGTGGCTAAGCCTCCGAGTGGAAGCCCGGCTTACCACTCGGTAGGATTTCTATAACTTAGGCGAGCACTGGGCCGCAGATAAGCCTCCGAGTGAGAAGTTTGCTCTTCACTTGGTAGGATTTTTATAACTTAGGCGAGTGCTTAGACTGCAGCTAAGCCTCCGAGTGAGAGGGTTGCTCTTCACTCGGTAGGATTTTGATAACTTAGGCGAGCACAGGGCTGCAGCTAAGCCTCCGAGTGAGAGGTTTGCTCTTCACTCGGTAGGGTTTTTGTAACTTAGGCGAGTGCTTGGACTGCAGCTAAGCCCTCGAGTGAGAGGGTTGCTCTTCACTCGGTAGGATTTTTATAACTTAGGCGAGTGCTTGGACTGCAGCTAAGCCCCCGAGTGAGAGGGTTGCTCTTCACTCGGTAGGATTTTTATAACTTAGGCGAGTGCTTGGACCGCAGCTAAGCCCCCGAGTGAGAGGTTTGCTCTTCACTCGGTAGGATTTTTATAACTTAGGCGAGCACAGGGCTGCAGCTAAGCCCCCGAGTGAGAGGATTGCTCTTCACTCGGTAGGATTTTTATAACTTAAGCGAGTGCTTGGACTGCAGCTAAGCCCCCGAGTGGAAGGCTGGCTTACCACTCGGTAGGATTTTTATAACTTAGGCGAGCACAGGGCTGCAGCTAAGCCCCCGAGTGAGAGGATTGCTCTTCACTTGGTAGGATTTTGATAACTTAGGCGAGTGCTTGGACTGCAGCTAAGCCTCCGAGTGGAAGTCTGGTTTACCACTCGGTAGGATTTTGATAACTTAGGCGAGTGCTTGGACTGCAGCTAAGCCTCCGAGTGGAAGTCTGACTTACCACTCGGTAGGATTTTGATAAACTTAGGCGAGTGCTTGGACTGCAGCTAAGCCTCCGAGTGGAAGTCTGGCTTACCACTCGGTAGGATTTTGATAAACTTAGGCGAGTCCTTGGACTGCAGCTAAGCCTCCGAGTGGAAGTCTGGCTTACTACTCGGTAGGATTTTGATAAACTTAGGCGAGTCCTTGGACTGCAGCTAAGCCTCCGAGTGGAAGTCTGGCTTACCACTCGGTAGGATTTTGATAAACTTAGGCGAGTCCTTGGACTGCAGCTAAGCCTCCGAGTGGAAGGCTGGCTTACCACTCGGTAGGATTTTTATAACTTAGGCGAAACGGATTCGCAGCTAAGCCTCCGAGTGGGAGTCTGGCTCACCACTCGGTAGGATTTTTACAAACTTAGGCGAAACGGATTCGCGGCTAAGTCACCCACTGAGGGGGAATTTTATTGGACAAAAATAAAAAGTGACAGAAATTATGGAGGAACTTTGACACTATTATTTTGAGGTCCATGAACTACAGAAGTACTTTATTGCAACTCATCCGAGTGATAAACTTAAGTGTAAAATGGGCGGAGTAGATCCGCGTTCCAAGCTCGGGGCTCGTCGATATTATGCTCGACGTTGTAAAGACGGTACGCCCCGTTGTGGAGAACCTTGGTGACGATGAAGGGGCCTTCCCAAGAAGGAGCAAGCTTGTGTGGTTTGTGCTGATCCACTCGGAGAACTAAATCCCCTTCCTGGAAGGCTCGACCTCTCACATTTCTGGCGTGGAAACGACGCAAATCTTGTTGGTAGATGGTCGACCGGATCAGAGCCATCTCCCTTTCTTCCTCTAAAAGGTCGACTGCGTCCTGCCGCGCTTGTTCAGCCTCTGCTTCGTTGTAGATTTCAACTCGAGGAGCATTGTGGAGAAGATCACTCGGCAAGACTGCTTCAGCTCCGTAGACCAAGAAGAATGGAGTTCTTCCGGTCGACCGATTAGGTGTGGTCCGCAGCCCCCAAAGCACTGAGGGAAGTTCGTCTACCCAAGCTCCAGCCACGTGTTTGAGATCACGCATCAGTCGAGGCTTCAATCCCTTAAGAATCAGTCCATTAGCTCGCTCTGCTTGTCCATTCGACTGCGGATGGGCGACTGAAGCGTAGTCGACCCATATGCCTTGGGAGTTGCAGAAATCTCTGAATTCCTCTAAGTCAAAGTTCGACCCATTATCCGTAATGATGTTGTGCGGGACTCCATATCTGAATATTAGTTCCCTGATGAAGCTAACAGCAGTACCGGCGTCAAGGCTCTTGATTGGTTTAGCCTCGATCCACTTGGTGAACTTGTCGACTGCCACCAGTACATGCGTGAAGCCACTTCGTCCTGTTCTTAAAGGACCGACCATGTCCAGTCCCCATACTGCGAAAGGCCAGACGAGTGGGATGGTCTTCAGGGCCGACACAGGCTTGTGCGACATATTCGAGTAGAACTGACATCCCTCGCACTTATCCACTATATCTTTTGCCATCTCATTCGCCTTTGGCCAGTAAAATCCGGCTCGGTATGCTTTGGCCACGATGGTCCGAGAGGACGCATGATGACCACAGGTCCCCGAGTGAATATCATTGAGGATGAGTCGACCTTCTTCTGGTGTTATGCACTTCTGACCAACTCCAGTCGCGCTTTCTCTGTATAATTGTCCTTTGATTACGGTAAAGGCCTTAGATCGACGGACGATCTGTCGAGCCTCTTCCTCATCCTCCGGAAGCTCTTTTCTCAGGATATATGCGACATACGGAACTGTCCAGTCGGGAATGACCACCAAAACCTCCATGATCAAGTCGACCACCGCTGGGACTTCAGGGAACACCTGGCATGTCAGCGGGCTTCCATGCAAAAATGTCCCAGTTCTCACGGAGGAACTGGATGAGCGCTTCTTCCTATTTTGGGTCGAGTGTTGTGGAGATGCGGGTCGGAGCGGCTTCGGGGTCGGTCGGGTGAATGTGAACAGGCTTCGTCTCACCGGACGACTGGAATGCAGACTCTGTGGCGGGTTTCTTTGATCGCAGCAAGTCACTCAGATCTGCGTTTTGCTTGTATTCTTCGAACTCGACCGCTGTCACCTGGGAATCGGCAATCTTGGAGCCCTTCTGAAAGCACTCTTCTGCCTTTTTCCGATCACCGGTGACAGTGATCACTCCTTTGGGGCCGGGCATCTTCAATTTGAGGTACACGTAGCATGGTCGAGCCATGAACCGTGCGTAAGCTGGTCTCCCCAAAATGGCATGATATGCACTCTGAAAATCCACGACCTCAAACGTCAACTTTTCTTTGCGAAAATGTTTCGAATCACCAAACACCACATCCAAAGCTATTTGGCCGAGTGACTCGGCCTTCTTCCCTGGTATAACTCCATGAAAGCTCATGTTACTAGTGCTCAGTCGGGACATCGGAATGCCCATTCCTTTCAGTGTATCTGCATACAACAAGTTCAGTCCACTTCCACCATCCATCAGCACCTTCGTCAGTCGAGTGCCTTCGACAACTGGATCGACCACCAAAGCTTGCCTCCCAGGGGTGGCAATATGAGTCGGGTGATCAGATTGGTCGAATGTGATGGGTATTTGAGACCATTTCAGATAATTTGCTTTTGCTGGGGCAACCATGTTCACCTCTCGGTTAATGACTTTCAGTCGACTCCTGCTTTCCACATCTGCGAAGATCATCAGAGTGGAGTTGATATGTGGATATCCTTCCTCACTGTCCTCCTTGTCTTCAGCCTTGTCTGACTCCTTCTCCTTGTCCTTAGACTGTTTTCCCTGAAACTGCTGGATCAGGAGTCGACATTGGCGAGTGGTGTGCTTTGGGTAAATGATATTCCCCTCTTCGTCTTTCTTCGTGTGAATGTGACATGGCATATCCATCACGTCGTTCCCTTCTTTATCCTTTACCTTCTTGGGGTTCCAGGATCCTTTTGGTTTCCCCTTAAACTTTCCCTGAGCCACGGCCAGAGCCTCTCCAGGAGCTGCTGGTTCAGCCTTCCGCTTCTGTTTCCGACTGGTGTTTCCTTTTTCCGACTGACTCGGCTTGTGCTTGCCGCTTCGGAGTCGGTCTTCTTCTTCGCCGTTGGCGTACTTGGTAGCAATCTCCATCATCCGACTCAAGGTCATGTCACCGGTTCGACCAAACTTCAAACTCAGTTCTCTGTTCTTGACGCCATCTTTGAAGGCGCAGACTGCCTGATGATCAGACACATTCTCCACAGTGTGGTGCAAAGTGATCCACCTCTGAATATACTCTCTGAGGGTCTCATTAGCCTTCTGCACGCAGACTTGCAACTCTGTCAATCCAGCTGGTCGCTTGCAAGTTCCTTCAAACGTTCTGATGAACACTCGGGACAGATCTTCCCAAGCGTAAATGCTGCTAGGAGGTAATTGAGTCAACCATGCCCTGGCAGAACCTTCCAGCATGAGGGGCAAATGCTTCATGGCCACCTCGTCGTTCCCACCACCAATCTGAACTGCCACTCGGTAGTCTTCAAGCCAAGTTTCAGGCTTAGACTCACCAGTGAACTTGCTGACTCCTGTTGCCAACCTGAAATTGGGAGGGATAACTGCGGCTCTGATAGCTCTGCTGAAACATTCAGGACCAGAAACATGCATTCGACTGCTTGTGGGCGCATCTCTGTCGAGTCCGCCCCGATGGGCTCTGTTCCGGTCGACCAAACCTTGCACGATAATGGATCGCGCGTCGAAGCCTGGTTCTCTGGGATCGACTGGAACCCTTCGCCCTGTACTGTACTGACGCCTGTCATCTGGCTGCCGAGGAGCGTAAGACCCACCCCTCGGAGGGGAATTGGGCACTCGACACCTATCATCTCGGTCGAGTCTGTCGCCATATTGATCTCGCCGATTCTCGCGCCCTTCACGCCGCGGAGGCGATCTGGGGCTGTGAGCCGACTGAACCGTATTCACAGTGACGGATCGACTGTGAATTCTGTTGCGCGACTGAGACACGGCTGAATTCTGATCTCCTGCTGCCCAGAGCAGATCCCTGATCTGCAGCAAACATCTGCCAGCTTCCGACTGCGAAGGCTGGATGGACTCTGCTATACGGGTCGCAGCTGCTAAATTCTGAATTGGGGTTCGATATACCTGAGTCGGCGGGAAGAGTTGACGTCGACTGGTGTCGGGAACTCGTTGCCGTGCGCGCTCATCGAGTGCTCGCTGAAGGTTCTCCAGTCGAGTGCGCTCGGCCAAATTGGCCAGACGTGCCTCCTCCAAGGCACGAGCTTCGGGGGTTTCTCCTGCGATGGGAGTACGCAGGGCATCCACGTTCCTGCGGCGAAGTTCCTCTCTTTGCAGAGAGTCGAGTGGCTCGGGCTGGTACTCTTCGTGGCGTCGTGCGGGGTCGCCTCCGTCGCCTGCTCCATCATCTCGAGCGAAGCCAGGGGGACTGCGGGGCCCGTCGACCATCAAGATTTCCGCCGCTGGATCACTGCTACCGCACTCGGATGCAGTCTCTACGGAGCCAGTCGACAGATCGAACAAGCCGTAGAGAGATTCGTCGGGCTCGATTGCCGCAACTTGGGTGGTGGCCGATTGGCGAGCCACCGCGTGCCTCACCCATCGCTGAAGCCTCGACCGGCCCGAGCGCTTGCACTGGCGGGAGACCGGGAGGGTGGACGATGGAGGAGCCGACCGATACTGGGTCGACGGTTGCCGCAGCAGAATACCGCGGACACATGCACGAAAATGCGTCGCACCGCGGGCGGGGAGCGCATCTACGTCGAGTGGAGCCTCCTGGAGCCACGCGGAGTCGTCGGCGATGAAGGTGGGAGTGCCGAGACGGATCTCTTGACCCCCGACCAAAACTCCAGCAGACACCATGATGAAAGTACTCAGAAGAATCGCAACTTCTCCACAAAATCGCTAAAACACCTGCCCCACGGTGGGCGCCAACTGTCGTGGTTCTAAGCCTGACAGTAGAGTGGGGGTAGGTATGGAGAGGCAAGGTCCTAGCTATGGAGAGGTTGTAGACACAAGGGATGTACGAGTTCAGGCCCTTCTCGGAGGAAGTAATAGCCCTACGTCTCGGAGCCCGGAGGCGGTCGAGTGGATTATGAGTATATGAGTTACAAGGTGCCGAACCCTTCTGCCTGTGGAGGGGGGTGGCTTATATAGAGTGCGCCAGGACCCCAGCCAGCCCACGTAGGAGAGGGTTTAAGGTGAGTTAAGTCTGGGGCGTTACTGGTAACGCCCCACATAAAGTGTCTTTACTATCATAAAGCCTACTTAATTACAGGCCGTTGCAGTGCGGAGTGCCTCTTGACCTCCTGGTGGTCGAGTGAGTCTTCGTGGTCGAGTCCTTCAAGTCAGTCGAGTGAGACCCTCGTTGGTCGACTGGAAGGCGACTTCTTCTAAGGGTGTCCTTGGGTAAGGTACTTAGATCAGGTTCGTGACCCTACCCTAGGTACATGACCCCATCACCTACCATGACCGTCGTGTCGCTCGCGCGGTCGCGCACTTGGAGATTTAACACGGTGTGTTAGGCTATCTGATGTTGGCATGTCATACATAGTCATCACTTAGTCACTCATACTACAACAAGGTTGGCTATAAGTATGTTTTTTTACTCCTCTCTATCTCTTTCTTCGTACTCCCTCCGTCTCATAATATAAGAACGTTTTTGACACTAGATAGTGTAGGGTCAAAAACGTTCTTATATAATGGGACACAGGGAGTACTAGTATTTATTGCATTTGCCAAGGAGTGACCTCTTCCAATGAAATGGTGTTGCTAAGTTTGCTTCATTTAATTAGCTATAGACTCAAAATTGTCTTTTCACCTAGGTACACGAGCTTAGCACCGTTTCTTCCTTGGGTCACCAAACTAGTCTCTCTCTTCTTGATTAACTTGCCACATCAGACTTTATGCCTATGTGGCAAGCTTAAGCACCTGTAGGAGCAAGTAAGTACAATAGTGCGCTTTACATGGCATTTTTGCATATGTGGAGGAAAGAGAGGCAAGGAAAAAGTGGAGAAGTGGGCTCTCATGCAAGAGCCAGCCTCTACTACTACATGGTGGAGCATTGGGAGAGGCACATGTATGGAGGTGGTCAGGAATCTGGAGACTCACGCTGGTCGTAGCACCGCATTTAAAATGATAATGGCAATTCACATCACGGGGCCCCACCTGTCTAGCAGTAACTCGCTGTCAAATCACACAGCCCTACGTTTGCAGCTGCCTACTCCCTCGTCTTCTCGCGTCTCTGTCGAACCGACTAGGCGGAACTATCTCGCTGCCTACCGGGCAGGAAAAGCCCCGCCCTCGACTTTTAAATAGTATACACTATACTACTTTTATATCCATGGATTGCGCCTGCGCCATGGAGCAAAGCGTCTAGAAAACGGCGGTACACATGTACGGAGTATACAGCACGCCCATCGCGTTCACGTCGCACCCCAGATGGTCGGTCGGTCTGGCACGCTGCTCTCCAAATGGAACGCGCGTCATATTGCGTTCGCACACACATGTGGGACGACAATTGAGAACCGACCATAGGCACTCCTCGGCCCCGCAAGTCGGGTGACTTAATAGAATAGGGAGACGAGCGATAGTACTAGAGAAGTGTTGTACTATGTTGGTGCCTGGACGATCCCTGCAAGACACGTAAGATCAGTTCGTCCATGCATGTGACCAGACTCCAGCAGACACGCCTGGATTGGCTATCGTCTACATATCGTGCAGGCTGTGTTGTACATGGCTGTAGTTGTGGTGAGAAATCTAAAAAAAGGTTTCTTGTCATCTCGCAAAATTATGTGTCATGTGCTTCGGATCACTGCGAGGGTTAAACAGCGACAACTGAGTTGGGCTAGTCATTGGGGGCACATGCACGAATAGTGACTACTCAGCTGCCATCTAGGTCAAGCCGGCTATGTTAATTAGGACATCTATTGATGGACCCCTTTTCTACGAGTTTATCTTTAATTTGAGCTTTGTTCCTCGTCTAGTTTGTCCGTCGGGATTCATGTTGTCTCCTTTGGGCAGTGAGGTTATGATTTCTTTTCATGTGGCATTTTTTCGTGTTATATGTTATAATCCGGCGCTTCAGATCAAAATGACAACAACTGCGCCTCCGGGCCACGTGCATGAGAGGGTGCTTGGATACGTTTTAGTCCCATGACTAAAAGTAGTGGGACTAAAACTTGCTAGCCCCACCCATGCTTGGATCCAAATACTAAAGAGACTAAAATCAAGTTATTGAGCATTTATTATCCTCCAAACCCTCCAATCCAGAACTCGCATGTGTTAAAGGAGAGGAATTAAACGAGGAGAGAGGGGGCTAATACATATTTTAGTAGGTTTCCTATGACTAAAAAATTTTAGCCTCAAGACTAATCCTAGCCTCTCTTTAGTCAGGGGTGCTTGGAACTTTAGCCTCTAAAAGAGACTATTTTTAGTCAGACTAAAAATAGTCCCTTGGATCCAAGCACCCTCTAAAGACTTCTCGACAGTCATTGACAAGGTCAAGCCGGCTCCGGTAGACAAAAGAAAACTAAGTACTACTCCACTATATAGGCAGGAGCCTTCGCGCTTGCTTGCTAGTGTTGCTCTCTTCACACTGTCTCGGCCTCTCCAGATCTAAACACGACAGCGCTGGCCACACTCTCTCTCTCTCTCTCTGCTCACCACTGGTCACAGATCCAGCCGGATCCTCTCCGCCGGGGAAGGTGAGAAGGTGCAATGTTCACGCGGTCGTCCTCGGCGACGGCTCTTACCCACTGCTGGGCACGTCCCGATCAGCCTGCCTTGCCGTTTTCTCCCAAGCACTGCTGGCGAGGGAGGGCCTCCGACCCCTTCTTCCTCGCTGCCGTAGTGTGGGCAGATCCGGCCTCCCGCCGCCCACCTAGCGACATATCGGCGACCATCAGGTATAACTTCCTTCGAAACTGGCCTTGCTCTACTTCTCGAGCTCTTGACGTCGCTGCATTTGTAACTTTTACTATTTCTCAGGCCCCCTCGTAGATAGGATCGATCGGCTGTTCGAAAACCACCTAATTTTTTTACGTTTAAGAGGTAAAACTAGTTCATGCACTCGAATCTAGTACTACTTGGTTCAAACAAGGAAGAAAGGGGTGGGGGTGGGGGGGATTTGTCACCTGAATCTAGGACTTGGTCGAAAGAGGAAATAATGGGGCGAAAAGTAGCAGAGACTGGCTATCCAACTGGTCTCTTTGTCTAATAGGGAAATAAAGGGAAACACAGTACAAACTCAATATAAACCCGATCTATTGGTTGAAAAAGGAAAGAAAGTGGGGACTGGGGGACAAGTCAACAGAGTAAGTCCATCACTAGATTTGCTAGCCTCACACAGTATAAGGTGGCTATACCGAACAAAAATGGGACCAACCCAGATATCCTGTTCTGATGTTTGTTGCCCTGAGCCACTCTTATGTAATGCCACTGGTAAAATGTAGCAGTCGCACTATTAAAAGTAAGGACACGTTAAACCAATGTTGTTTTCAATGTAATGCCTCTAGTAATATGAATCAATGGCACTTCTTTACATGTCCTGCTAAAATTTCCCATTAAGATAAGTTGGTTCTTTTCGTTATAAATGCAACTGTCCTGGTACGCCTACTCTCCCGTGCCCAAAGTAATGTCGTATTTAATGGTTGTCATAGTTAATCCTAATGCCCACACTAATATCTAGCAATGCCACTGCTTTAGAAATTGCTACTATCCTTGTAGGATTGCCATTCAGATAAGGAACAAGCTTCTTTTCATTTGATGCATGTTTCATCACTTGTTAGTCACCCTCCTTTCCAGCTTTTTTGTGCAAACAGAGATATACATTTCACGCTCGATCTTAGTTGAACTGCACAAATTATATCCAAATTATAGTTGAGAATTCCAGGAGCTTCACAACCAACCTTGATGTTCCTCAATTTTATTGCAACTAATGAAGAAGAAGCTCTGTGGGTTTCGTTTTCTGATGGAAATGGAACCGGGGCTGGAGCCCTTTTCTTAAAAAAGAATTGAAGAAGAAGCTGCTAGCTCACGGGACATTGCTTCACTTTAGGTGAACTGCACCAAAAGGTCCCATGAATTGAATCATCCATGTTGGTGACTGAAAGAGCCAGCTTCAGCATCCCAGTCTAAGCACCCCCGGCCTCCATCCTTGCGACGCACTGTACACCTCGTTTGCCACCTACTCGACCCTAGTGTCACTGATAAAATGAAGTCATAATACAGTTAAAATAGAGAGAGTGTCATCTCTATCATTTCATTTCCAATGTAGATAAAGAAAGTGCTTCTCTTTGCTAAAGTATGATTCATCAACTAGTCCCATTGTTAATGTTTAAGCATTTCTGCAAACTGGGGTGCTTAATTTTAGTTGATATGTACAAAAATAGAGATTTGAATGTCTCAAGGCGCCTCCTTGCACTAATATTGTACACTGATGTTCATCACTGGCAGAAGGTGTATTTTGGAGACTTGGGACGATGTCCAGTATGAGGCGTGCCGTATGAGGAGCCGCAGGGCCCATCTCGCCCTCGTAGCATGGCATACTATGATACTATCGCAATATTTTCTTCTATTTATTTTGTGTGTTTCATCAACTAGTGCCACTATAATTTAATCACGCTTTTTCATTATCTGTGCAAACAGGGTTATTCAGCTGCATTTTGGTGGAACTGCACAACTGTACGTATGGAACCGGCATATATGCAGAGTGCGAGGTGTGCCAAGTAAAAATTACCGACACCAACCATGCTGCATGCACGCATTGGCATCCACCACAACCAGTGGGATGTGTGGCGCTCTCTGTGGACGGATCTTTCTCGGCAGCAAATCCTCTAACCAAATACTAGTAGCTTATATTGGCAGTTTTCTAGGGAGTACTCTTTTCTGAAAGAAGCACCAATCTATTTTTCTTTATTTGTACACTGTGTCACAACTTTGACCCAAAGGTCCAGAGCTATTTTAGGGTGATTGGTGTAGTACTCGGAGACTGATTGTACGCATGATTTTCATTAGCTGTCACACTGATTGTAAGCATGAGCAGGTGGAAGATTAGGTTAGTGCGAAGCTTACCTTAAACCCTACCGCCGCCGTTGAAACGAGGCGAGCGTCGAGGGAACCGTGGAGAACGGCGGGGAAGCGACGTCGCACCATCCGGCCTCCTCTTGTGGTGGGAGAACGAATACTCTTGTGGCTTCGGCTGGCTCTGCACCCTCATGAACGGCACACCATACTCGATCGATTCGTTATCTTCTGGGTGCTCGACCTTCAACCTGTACGCCCACCACCTCCGCCTGACTGCTGCCTCGGGCGAATCTGTCTACTCCATCGCCCATAGGAGATACTCGATGAACTTGGAGGACTGCGGCATGACTGCCACCGAGGAGTACATGTACATCGCCGCCCTCATCGCCGCCGTCTCGCTCTTTCGCATACATTGCCACATGGCCCGCACCGTCCTCGAAATCTCCCACTCATTGTCAAACCAACTAAGGATCTCCTTCAACCTGGCTAACTTTGCCTGGTCGCCGCCGGCGATCTGCCTGATTCGCTGCTGCATCCTCTCCATAGATGTCGTTCTTAGTGGTCCGGTGCTAGCTTTGGAAGATGGGAGGAGAGACGGTGGTCTTGCAATAGAGAAGAGGGAGAGGAGAGGAGGTGGTTTTGGAATGGAGATGATGGAGAGGAGAGGAGGTGGTTTTGCAATGGAGAGAAGATCAGAAGAGGGAGAGGCGAGACGGTGGTTTTGGAATGGAGATGATGGAGAGGAGAGGAGGTGGTTTTGGAATGGAGATGATGGAGAGGAGAGGAGGTGGTTTTGCAATGGAGAAGATCAGAAGAGGGAGAGGCGAGACGGTGGTTTTGGAATGGAGATGATGGAGAGGAGAGGAGGTGGTTTTGCAATGGAGAAGAGGGAGAGGAGCGTGCGGTAGCGATTTAGGATTGGGCGAGAGGGCCGGCGCGTTGTGACTAGATCAAAATCAAAATCAATTTACCCTTCAATTAAGAAAGCGACCCCACATTAACTAGTCTCCCTTTTATTCTGGGTCATAATTCACCATGATTTTTGCACATAAAATATATGTTATACATTGCAAAAATAATATAATTTGAAAGTACATTCAGATACGAACCAAACGATACAATTTTTGGTGACATGCATTCACATTTTGCTTGTCACATACAGTACATGGTCAAACTTTGACCCAAAATACGCAAAACAACAAAAAAATGCTTCCAAGACCAGCGCCGCTCTTCCGCTCTTCTCCTCTTAAACCACCACCGCTCCTCTCATGTTCCAATCTAAATCCAGCGCCGCTCCTCTCCTCTTCCATTTCAAAACCACCGCCCCTCCTCTCCTGTTCCAGTCCAAAACCAGCATTGCTCCTCTCCTGCTCTAATCCAAAACTAGCGCTACTCCTCTCCTCTTCCATTCAAAAACCACCGCCGGCGAGTGAAGGTGCTGTGGAGAAGTAGATCGATGGAGGAGTACACCCGATACGTGAGGATCGCAGACGACGACCCTGTGAAGCTAGCTAGGATGTTGGAGATACAGTCTTGGTTTGACAACAAGGACCAACTAGCGGCGACGGCGACATCCATGGCCAAATATCTGCAACAAAGCGAAAAGGCGGCGATACTCCCGGAGGGAGTCGCGCCGGAGTACATAGAGCTGCTCCTCTGGGCCATGGAGCAAACAGATTCACCGAATCCGATCATGAGGGAGCGATGGTGGGAGTATCGATCCCAGATGGAGCATCCACCAGAGATTCAAGGATCGAGCATCTATAGGGTGCCATTTGTGAGGGTGTCCTGCCAGAGCGAGCCGGTGGAGTCTTCGTTGACCGAACCCAACTGCAAGAGGAGAAAAGCAGTTGGCCCGATGATGCTTCCCCGCCATCGTCTCACTCGCCGTTCACATCGTCTCACGGGGTGGCTGTCTGCCGTCGAGGAATAGGAGGGGGCTGCCCCGCCCCCCCCAGCCCAATAGTTGGGCAGGTTGTGAATTGTCAGGAGGAGCTTAGGATTGTCAGTATTTGCAGGTTGTGAATTGTGTTTTGTGTTGTGTATTTTGAGAGTACTTTCAGATATGAATGTCTTTTGAATTTCAGATTTGCAGTATTGAGCATATGAAGAATTTTATGAATTTTAGTGATCTATTTTTATCACTTAAAAAATGTAGTTTCATAGGAGTATAAAAGTGCAGACGAGAAGAAACTGCAAGTTTCAGTTTCAGATAAGAAACCGCAAGTTCAGTTTCAGATAAGAAACTGCAACTTTCAGAGGCAGAGCATTTATATTAACACGGCCTTTTCAAACAGGGTTAACACCATGTTGAAAGTTTTATTCATGGTCGAAAATGGAACTACCAGCCAGTTAACATCATGCTGATCAACATTCATGCATAGCACATCTTCATATGATGCACAGTCAAAATGCCCACACAATATCGAGTGTGCGAAACACAGAGAAAACGAGGGACGAAGTTTTGGCAAGTGTTGGACGTGGTTTTGGGCTGCCCCGTCCAGGCTTTCATTTTTAACATGCGCAGCCCACGACCTCGGATGGGAGGGCCTGTTTATATTTTCTTAGGGCCGTCATGTATCGACCGGCCTATGGACCTCCCATCCGAGGTTTTATTTTTCGCAGCCCAATTTATGTATTTTTTTGAAGAAAACACAGAGGTCTGTTCTATTTTTCTATATAAGAATAGGAACGCCATGTACACCTTATGTTTCCCTTCTAACTATATTATATATATTTAAATTATTTTATATGTTATTATATATTATTTTTATTGTCATCATATATTTAACAGATACTTACATATGTAAGAAAACAATATCCCACATCTTATTAACTTATAAAAATAATTTCTTAACAAATAAAATCCTGGATTGTTTTGGCATGAAAATCCTAGTGATTGTGTACAAAAGCTTGGTATTAAGGACAAATGAAATAATATCACTTATTATTTAAATATATTTAGAACAAAATGCTCAACCCTTTTTTATTTTTTGATAACATTGCTGGCCCAACCCAACATTATAATTAGAATCAGCCCAGCAAAATCGTGTATCTAGATAAAGTGCAAATGGCCTGTAATTTTTTAGGAAATAAAATAAATGGGCCGCATGGACGCTACATTAATTGTTCACCCAGCCCAGCTAATGGTTGTAATTCAAAAAAAAGATCAAATTGACTGTAAATTCTACCGTGCAAAAAAGGACTGTAAATTCTGAAAAAAATGGTTGAATACGTGCCACATTTTTGGAGGCTGAAATGTGGGCCAATAGGTCGAAGCCAACGCAAGTCGTTGTCAATTTAGTCAACAAATGATTCTGACATGTTAGCTGTTGGATTTACATCCAACGACCGGCATCCATCTTCAATCTCTCGTCTTCTTCCTCCAGCGCCGCCGGGACCACCTCCCGCCTCCTGCTGCTAGCAGCTCTGCTTAGCACGCTTCGCTATGAAGCGCTACTCCACCGTTGGCCAGGCCATCCCTCCACCCCTCCACACCTCCTGTTCTTCTCCACCGACTGCCGAACCACACCGCACTAGAACCAGTTAACCCTCGTACACCTCTCCGTCTGTGACTCTACTCCCGCGTCTTCCAATCTCTGGCTCGTTGCTGTCCGGGGCCTCGCCGTCGTCCACCACCTTGGATGCGCTCGGTGCAGCGTGGTCAAGGTGGTCAACGAACGACACCATCGGAAGTAGACTGTGCGTGGAGAGGCTGACAGCTGGGTCCACGGCCGCACACAAGGAAATGCCTCCTTATTACGCGCAAAATAATGATTCCTCCACCTGACATCTGGGACCCACCGGAAGGTCCTCTGTATTTTGGCAAAAAAAACGTGCCCCCCGCTGACATGTCGGACCCACCAGCTATGTTCGCACGCAAGGAAGTGCCTCCTTATTACGGACAAAAAATGAATACTCCCCCTGCCAGGTGGAACCCAGCATACTGGGAGGCTAACTTGTGGGCCTACCAAGTTGACGGGGATGGAGGGCTTTGTCAACTTAGTCAATATGAACGATTCTAGCTCCTGTTACCCTACGATGTTCATCCAACGGTTGTAGTGCTTCTTCAACCTCTGGTCTTCTTGCTCCAGCCGCCCAAACCAGCGCCGGTCGTGCCGCATGCTCCTGCCTCCCGTGGCCGGCTGTGATGCCGCGGAGGCCTCACCGCCCCCTACTACTCCCACCGCTGGCCAGGCCATCCCTCTACTCACCCACACCACCTGTTATTCTGCAGCGACAGTAGCCTCACACTGCAGCCGAACCAGTGAACCCTCGTACTCCTCTTCGCGTGGGCATCCACTGCTGCGTCTTCCCCGGCTTCGAGTCGTCCCCTTCCTAGGCCTCGCCGTCGTCCACCGCCGTGGTGCTCTCGGCGCGGCGTGGTCAATGTGGTGAAGGAACGACTTCCATCGGACATGGACTGTACATGGAGAGGCTGACAGCTGGGTCCACGGCCGCAGCAAGGAAGTGCCTCCTTATTACGCGGAAAATAATGATTCCTCCACCTGACAGCGGGGACCCACTGGACGGGTCACCGTATTTCACAAAAAAAAGTTTCCCCCTGACTGCTGGGACCCACCAGCTGCATCTTCACACGCAAGGAAGTGCGTCCGGGCAAAAAAAACAATTCGCCTCCCTGACTGCTGGGACCCACCAGCTACATCTTCTCACGCAAAGAAGTGCGTCCGGGCAAAAAAAAGATTCGCCCCCCTGATTGCTGGGACCCACCGGCTACATCTTCGCACGCAAAGGAAGTGCGTCCGGGCAAAAAATGGATTCGCCCCTCTGACTGCTGGGACCCACCAGCTACATTTTTGCATGCAAGGAACTGCCTGACAGTCGGGACCGACCTGGTCGAAGCGTACGTAGCGTTGTCATTCTGGTCGCGAACGTGTACGCACATATATACTAGTCGATGTAGAGGCGTGCACGTGTCGTAGTAGAGGCGTGTACGTGTCGTAGTAGAGGCGCGCGTGTAGCATGTACACGTACGTACAACGGCCAGGGTGCAAGAAAGAAAATACGGCCACGTACGTACATACGGACGGGGTCTCAAACGCCTACTCGTGCATACGTACATGGCTGGGTCAGAACGGAGAAACAGAGTCGTCATCATGTTCATGGGGAGGCAACGGAATGCGTCGTGTTCATGGGGAGGCAACGGAATGCGTCGTGTTCATCGGGAGGCAACGGAACGCGTGGGAGCCAACCGGCTTGGACGGAACAGGCGATAAACGAGGCCTAGCGTACCGCACAACGGAGGAAACAGACCTCCTACATTCAGAATGGGGTCCTGCTGATCGTGAGGGGTGTAGCGTACCGCAAAACGGAGGAAACGGACCTCCTACGGTCGAAACGGGGGTCCTGTTGATCGGGAGGGGTGTGGCATACCACAAAACGGAGGAAATGGACCTCCTATGGTCGAAACAGGGGTCCTGTTGATCGGGAGGGGTGTGGCGTACCGCAAAACAGAAGAAACGGACTTGTGTTGGAGCGCTACGATCGAAACGGGGGTCCTGTTCATCAGGAGGGGTGTGGCGTACCGTAAAACGAACGAAACGGACTTGTGTTGGAGCTCTATGATTGAAACGGGGGTCCTGTTCATCGGGAGCGGTGTGGCGTACCGCAAAACGGACGAAACGGACCTCCTACGGTCGAAACGGGGGTCCTGTTCATCGGGAGGGGTGTGGCGTACCGCAAAACGGACGAAACGGACCTCGTACGGTCGAAACGGGGGTCCTGTTCATCGGGAGGGGTGTGGCGTACCGCAAAACGGGACTCCACGGGATACTGTTCATCTCCACCGTCAACCTCCTCCGGCCTCCACGGGCTACCGTTGACCTCATCCAGCCTCCACGGGCTCCTGTTCATCCAGCCTCCACACGCGCTACTCCGCCGGCTACTGTTCAACCACCCCTCCACGGGCACCCCTCCACTGTCTACTGTTCATCCAGCCCTCCACACCACGGGTCCTGTTTAACCACCCCTCCACGGCCACCCCTCCACCGTCTACTGTTCATCCAGCCCTCCATACCACGGGTTCCTGTTCATCCAGAGGCAACGCCAACGCTCAGTGTTCATCCAACCCCCCTCCCCCCGCAACACTCACTGTTCATCCAATCGATCGGCTTCAGTTAGAAGCAGTAGCGAAGGAATCGCTCCATCGGGTTTGGTTAACAGCCATCGATCGATCCCTCGGGTTCAGTAACGTGTAGCCTGCAGTGCAATCGCTCGTGTTCAGTTAGAGCCCAACGCCTCGCTCAGGTTCAGTTAGAGCCAACGCCTCGCACACACGCGCGTACGTACGAGAGAAACGCGCATCGCTCGGCCCCCGACCTCCCACCATAACCGGCAACTCCCCGAAATTTTCCTCCCCCTCGCTTCTACCACGGTTTTTTCCATCATGGATGGCCCAAAGAATGTCATGCAGCTGCGTCTCTGGCCCGCCCAGGACGAAAAGCCTATTTTCTGTCATGATTTTTTGTCATAGAAGTAGGAGCCCACCACATCTATGATGATACCGGGTTTTGTCACAATTATCGTCATAGAAGTGTCATATGTATGACAGGAAAAAAATTCGTTCGGCCCAAAATGTCACGAATGTGTCTTTTTTGTAGTGCAAGCTTCACACTGCTTTCAACTATCAGCCATGTGCACGCAACCACATTGTCTTCTTGCCAGATGTCGATATGTCTGTTGAAGCCATCTATCCAGAGCCAGACAAGGAGCCACTTTATCTTCATAACTTTGATCGTCAGAGATTCACTCAGCCCATTGAAGGTGTGCTGGCTGCCACTCGAGTCTATCCGTTGGCTGGTACTACATGTGCACCTGACCGTGCCCCAATCGAAGCCACTAACAGCACAATTGCTCAACGGCCTCGAAAGCAATCTCGTGTTCTCAATGACCGAGAGCTTCTCATTGGCCTGCAACAGAAACATGATAGGCATCATGATTGGCTCAAGCGCCAGATGCAGAGCATCATGACTGACGTCAATCGCATTCGCAACCTTGCAACCAAGAATTGTTGGGGAACGTAGCAATAATTCAAAAAATTTCCTACGTGTCACCAAGATCTATCTATAGAGAGACTAGCAACGAGGGGAAGGAGAGTGCATCTACATACCCTTGTAGATCACTAAGCGGAAGCGTTCAAGAGAACGGGGTTGATGGAGTCGTACTCGTCGTGATCCAAATCACCGATGATCCTAGCGCCGAACGGACGGCACCTCCGCGTTCAACACACGTACGGAACGGAGACGTCTCCCATGCCTTGATCCAGCAAGGAGGAGGGAGAGGTTGATGGAGATCTAGCAGCACGACGGCGTGGTGGAAGTAGCGGGATTCCAACAGGGCTTCGCTAAGCGCTGCGGGAGGAGGGAGATGTGTCACGGGAGGGAGAGGGAGGCGCCAGGCCTTCGGTATGGTTGCTCCTCCTTTTCCCCACTATAAATAGGGCCAAGGGAGAGGGGGGAGGCGCAGCCTTGCCCCTTCCTCCAAGGAAGGGGTGCGGCTAAGAGGGGGGGGAGGAGTCCATCCTCCCCAAGGCACCTCGGAGGTGCCTTCCCCCTTTAGGACTCTCCCCTTTTTATCTTCTCTTGGCGCATGGGCCTCTTGGGGCTGGTGCCCTTGGCCCATGTAGGCCAAGGCGCACCCCCTACAGCCCATGTGGCCCCCCGGGGCAGGTGGCCCCACCCGGTGGACCCCCGGGACCCTTCCGGTGGTCCCGGTACAATACCAATGACCCCGAAACTTGTCCCGATGGCCGAAATAGCACTTCCTATATATAATTATTTACCTCCGGACCATTCCGGAACTCCTCGTGATGTCCGGGATCTCATCCGGGACTCCGAACAACTTTCGGGTTACCGCATACTAATATCTCTATAACCCTAGCGTCACCGAACCTTAAGTGTGTAGACCCTATGGGTTGGGGAGACATGCAGACATGACCGAGATGACTCTCTGGTCAATAACCAACAGCGGGATCTGGATACCCATGTTGGCTCCCACATGTTCCACGATGATCTCATCGGATGAACCACGATGTCAAGGACTTAATCAATCCCGCATACAATTCCCTTTGTCTATCGGTACGATACTTGCCCGAGATTCGATCGTCGGTATCCCGATACCTTGTTCAATCTCGTTACCGGCAAGTCTCTTTACTCGTTCCGTAACACATCATCCCGTGATCAACCCCTTGGTCACATTGTGCACATTATGATGATGTCCTACCGAGTGGGCCCAGAGATACCTCTCCGTTTACACGGAGTGACAAATCCCAGTCTCGATTCGTGCCAACCCAACAGACACTTTCGGAGATACCTGTAATGCACCTTTATAGCCACCCAGTTACGTTTTGACGTTTGGTACACCCAAAGCATTCCTACGGTATCCGGGAGTTGCACAATCTCATGGTCTAAGGAAAAGATACTTGGCATTAGAAAAGCTTTAGCATATGAACTACATGATCTTGTGCTAGGCTTAGGATTGGGTCTTGTCCATCACATCATTCTCCTAATGATGTGATCCAGTTATCAATGACATCCAATGTCCATGGTCAGGAAACCGTAACCATCTATTGATCAACGAGCTAGTCAACTAGAGGCTTACTAGGGACATGGTGTTGTCTATGTATCCACACATGTATCTGAGTTTCCTATCAATACAATTATAGCATGGATAATAAACGATTATCATGAACAAGGAAATATAATAATAATCAATTTATTATTGCCTCTAGGGCATATTTCCAACAGTCTCCCACTTGCACTAGAGTCAATAATCTAGTTCACATCGATATGTGATTAACACTCAAGGTCACATCCCCATGTGACTAACACCCAAAGAGTTCTGGGTTTGATCATGTTATGCTTGTGAGAGATGTTATAGTCAACGGGTCTGAATCTTTCAGATCCGTGTGTTCTTTACAAATCTCTATGTCATCTCCTAGATGCAACTACCACGTTCTATTTGGAGCTATTCCAAATAACTGTTCTACTTGGAGCCATTCCAAATTGTTGCTCCATTATACGTATCCGGCATCTCTACTCAGAGCTATCCGGATAGGTGTTAAGCTTGCATCGACGTAACTCTTTACGACGAACTGTTTTACCACCTCCATAATCGAGAAAATTCCTTAGTCCACTAGTTACTAAGGACAACTTTGACCGCTGTCCTGTGATCCATTCTTGGATCATTCTTGTACCCCTTGACTGACTCATGGCAAGGCACACTTCAGGTGCGGTACACAGCATAGCATACTGTAGAGCCTATGTCTTAAGCATAGGGGACGACCTTCATCCTTTCTCTCTATTCTGCCGTGGTCGAGCTTTAAGTCTTAACTTCATACCTTACCACTCAGGCAAGAACTCCTTCTTTGACTGATCCATCTTGAACACCTTCAAGATCATGTCAAGGTATGTGCTCATCTGAAAGTACTATTAAGCGTTTTGATCTATCCTTATAGATCTTGATGCTCAATGTTCAAGTAGCTTAATCCAGGCTTTCCATTGAAAAACACTTTCCAAATAACCCTATATGCTTTCCAGAAATTCTACGTCATTCCCGATCAACAATATGTTAAAACATATACTCATCAGAAATTCTATAGTGCTCCCACTCACTTCTTTGGAAATACAAGTTTCTCATAAACTTTGTATAAACCCAAAATCTTTGATCATCTCATCAAAGTGTACATTCCAACTCCGAGATGCTCACTCTAGTCCTCAGAAGGATTGCTAGAGCTTTGCATCCTTATTAGCATCTTTTCAGGATTGACAAAACCTTTCGGTTGTATCACATACAACCTTTCCTCAAGAAGAACGTCGAAGAAACAATGTTTTGACATCCTATCTGCAAGATTTCATCAATAATGCAGTGACTGCTAATATAATTCCAACAGACTCTTAGCATCGCTACGAGTGAGAAAATCTCACCGTAGTCAACTCCTTGAACTTGTCGGAAAACATCTTAACGACAAGTCGAGCTTTCTTAATGGTGACACTTACCATCATTGTCTGTCTTCCTTTTAAAATCCATCTGTACTCAACAACATTACGACCATCAAGCCGTTCTGCCAAAGTCTACACTTTGTTTTCATACATAGATCCTCTCTCGGATTTTATGGCCTCGAGCCATTTATCGGAATCCGGGCCCACCATCGCTTCTCCATAGCTCGTAGGTTCATTGTTGTCTAGCAACATGACTTCCAAGATAGGATTACGTACCACTCTGAAGTAGTACGCATCCTTGTCATCCCACGAGGTTTGGGAGTGACTTGATCTGAAGTTTCATGATCACTATCATAAGCTTCCACTTCAATTGGTGTAGGTGCCACAGGAACAACTCTTTGTGCCCTGCTATACACTAGTTGAAGTGATGGTTCAATAACCTTATCAAGTCTCCACCATCCTCCCACTCAATTCTTTCGAGAGAAACTTTTCCTCGAGAAAGGACCCGATTCTAGAAACAATCCCTTATTGCTTTTGGATCTGAGTAGGAGGTATACCCAACTGTTTTGGGTGTCCTATGAAGATGCATTTATCCGCTTTGGGTTCGAGCTTATCAGCCTGAAACTTTTTCACATAAGCGTCGCAGCCCCAAACTTTTAAGAAATGACAGCTTAGGTTTCTCTAAACCATAGTTCATACGGTGTCACATCATCGGAATTACGTGATGCCCTATTTAAAGTGAATGTGGTTGTCTCTAATGCCTAACCCATAAACTATCGTGGTAATTCGATAAGAGACATCATGGTATGCATCATATCCAATAGGGTGCAGTTATGATGTTCGGACACACCATCACACTATGGTGTTCCAGGCTGTATTAGTTGTGAAACAATTTCCACAATGTCTTAATTCTGTGCCAAACTCGTAATTCAGATATTCATCTCTATGATCATATCATAGATCTTTTATCCTCTTGTCACGACGATCTTTCAACTTCACACTGAAATTACTTGAACCTTTCAATAATTCAGACTCGTGATTCATCAAGTAAATATACTCAACATCTACTCAAATCATCTGTGAAGTAAGAACATAACGATATCCACTACATGCCTCAGCACTCATTGGACTGCACACATCAAAATGTATTACTTCTAACAAGTTGCTTTCTAGTTCCATTTTACTGAAAACGAGGCTTTTAGTCATCTTGCCCATGTGGTATGATTTGCATGTCTCAAGTGATTCAAAACCAAGTGAGTCCAAACGGTCCATTTGCATGGAGTTTCTTCATGCATACACACCAATAGACATGGTTTGCATGTCTCAAACTTTTCAAAAATGAGTGAGTCCAAAGATCCATCAACATGGAGCTTCTTCATGCGTTTTATACCGATATGACTTACGTGGCTGTGCCACAATTAGGTGGTACTATCATTACTATCTTTTGGCATGAAAATGTGTATCACTACGACCGATATTCAATAAACCATTCATTTAGGTGCAAGACCATTGAAGGTATTATTCAAATAAACAGAGTAACCATTATTCTCTTTAAATGAATAACCGTATTGCGATAGACATAATCCAATCATGTCTATGCTCAACGCAAACACCAAATAACAATTATTTAGGTTTAACACCAATCTCGTTGGTAGAGGGAGTGTGTGATGCTTGATCACATCAAGCTTGGAAAAACTTCCAACACATATCGTCAGCTCACCTTTAGCTAGTCTCCGTTTATTCCGTAGCTCTTTTATTTCGAGTTACTAACACTTAGCAACCGAACCGGTATCTAATACCCTGGTGCTACTAGGAGTACTAGTAAAGTACACATTAACATAATGTATATCTAATATACTTCTATCGACCTTGCCAGCCTTCTCATCTACCAAGTATCTAGGGTGATTCCGCTCTAGTGACTATTCCCCTTATTACAGAAGCACTTAGTCTCGGGTTTGGGTTCAACCTTGGGTTTCTTCACTAGTGCAGCAGCTGATTTGCCGTTTCATGAAGTATCCCTTCTTGCCCTTGCCCTTCTTGAAACTAGTGGTTTCACCAACCATCAACAATTGATGCTCCTTCTTGATCTCTACTTTTGTGGTGTCAAACATCACGAATATCTCAAGGATCATCATATATGTCCCTGATATATTATAGTTCATCACGAAGCTCAAGCAGCTTGGTGGTAATGACTTTGGAGAACCATCACTATTTCATCTGGAAGATCAACTCCCACTCGATTCAAGCGATTGTTGTACTCAGACAATCTGAGCACAAGTTCAACACTTGAGCTTTTCTCCCTTAGTTTGCAGGCTAAGAAAATCGTCGGAGGTCTTATACCTCTTGATGTGGGCACGAGCCTGAAATCCTAATTTCAGCCCTCGAAACATCTCATATGTTTCGCGACGTTTCAAAACCGTCTTTGGTGCCTCAATTCTAAACCATTTAGCATTACACACTGAACTATCATGTAGTCATCAAAACGTGTATGTCAGATGTTCGCAACATCCATAGACAATGTTCGAGGTTCAGCACACTGAGCGGTGCATTAAGGACATAAGCCTTCTATGAAGCAATGAGGACAAACCTCAGTTTACGGACCCAGTCCGCATAATTGCTACTACGAACTTTCAACTAAATTTTCTCTAGGAACATATCTAAACAGTAGAACTAAAGCGCGAGCTTACGACATAATTTGCAAAGATCTTTTGACTATGTTCAAGATAATTAAGTTCATCTTATGAACTCCCACTCAGATAGACATCCCTCTGGTCATCTAAGTGATCACATGATCCGAGTCAAACTAGGCCGTGTCCAATCATCACGTGAGACGGACTAGTCATCATCGGTGAACATCTTCATGTTGATCGTATCTTCTATACGACTCATGCTCGACCTTTCGGTCTCCGTGTTCCAAGGCCATGTCTGTACATGCTAGGCTCGTCAAGTTAACCCTAAGTGTATTGCATGTGTTTCGAGGCCATGTCTGTACATGCTAGGCTCGTCAACACCCGTTGTATGTGAACGTAAGGATCTATCACACCCGATCATCACGTGGTGCTTCGAAGCGACGAACTGTAGCAACAGTGCACAGTTAGGGGTGAACACTTCTTGAAATTGTTGTAAGGGATCATCTTATTTACTACCGTCGTTCTAAGTAAACAAGATGCAAAAACATGATAAACATCACATGCAATCAAATAGTGACATGATATGGCCAATATCATTTTTGCTCCTTTTGATCTCCATCTTCGGGGCTCCATGATCATCATCGTCACCGGTATGACACCATGATCTCCATCATCATGATCTCCATCATCGTGTCTTCATGAAGTTGTCTCGCCAACTATTACTTCTACTTCTACGGCTACCGTTAGCAATAAAGTAAAGTAATTACATGACGTTTAAGTTGACACGCAGGTCATAAATAAATAAAGACAACTCCTATGGCTCCTGCCGGTTGTCATACTCATCGACATGCAAGTCGTGATTCCTATTACAAGAACATGATCAATCTCATACATCACATATATCATTCATCACATCCTTTTGGCCATATCACATCACATAGCATACCCTGCAAAAACAAGTTAGACGTCCTCTAATTGTTGTTTGCATGTTTTACGTGGCTGCTATGGGTTTCTAGCAAGAACGTTTCTTACCTACGCGAAGACCACAACGTGATATGCCAATTGCTATTTACCCTTCATAAGGACCCTTTTCATCGAATCCGATCCGACTAAAGTGGGAGAGACAGACACCCGCCAGCCACCTTATGCAACTAGTGCATGTTTGTCGGTGGAACCGGTCTCACGTAAGAGTACGTGTAAGGTTGGTCCGGGCCGCTTCATCCCACAATGCCGCCGAATCAAGATAAGACTAGTAACGGCAAGCATATTGAACAAAATCAACGCCCACAACTACTTTGTGTTCTACTCGTGCATAGAAACTACGCATAAACCTGGCTCTGATACCACTGTTGGGGAACGTAGCAATAATTCAAAAAATTTCCTACGTGTCACCAAGATCTATCTATAGAGAGACTAGCAATGAGGGGAAGGAGAGTGCATCTACATACCCTTGTAGATCGCTAAGCGGAAGCGTTCAAGAGAACGGGGTTGATGGAGTCGTACTCGTCGTGATCCAAATCACCGATGATCCTAGCGCCGAACGGACGGCACCTCCGCGTTCAACACACGTACGGAACAGAGACGTCTCCCACGCCTTGATCCAGCAAGGAGGAGGGAGAGGTTGATGGAGATCCAGCAGCACGACGGCGTGGTGGAAGTAGCGGGATTCCAACAGGGCTTCGCTAAGCGCTGCGGGAGGAGGGAGATGTGTCACGGGAGGGAGAGGGAGGCGCCAGGCCTTCGGTATGGTTGCTCCTCCTTTTCCCCACTATATATAGGGACAAGGGAGAGGGGGGAGGCGCAGCCTTGCCCCTTCCTCCAAGGAAGGGGTGCGGCTAAGAGGGGGGGAGGAGTCCATCCTCCCCAAGGCACCTCGGAGGTGCCTTCCCCCTTTAGGACTCTCCCCTTTTTCTCTTCTCTTGGCGCATGGGCCTCTTGGGGCTGGTGCCCTTGGCCCATGTAGGCCAAGGCGCACCCCCTACAGCCCATGTGGCCCCCCGGGGCAGGTGGCCCCACCCGGTGGACACCCGGGACCCTTCTGGTGGTCCCGGTACAATACCAATGACCCCGAAACTTGTCCCGATGGCCGAAATAGCACTTCCTATATATAATTCTTTACCTCCGGACCATTCCGGAACTCCTCGTGATGTCCGGGATCTCATCCGGGACTCCGAACAACTTTCGGGTTACCGCATACTAATATCTCTATAACCCTAGCGTCACCGAACCTTAAGTGTGTAGACCCTACGGGTTTGGGAGACATGCAGACATGACCGAGATGAATCTCTGGTCAATAACCAACAGCGGGATCTGGATACCCATGTTGGCTCCCACATGTTCCACGATGATCTCATCGGATGAACCACGATGTCAAGGACTTAATCAATCCCGCATACAATTCCCTTTGTCTATCGGTACGATACTTGCCCGAGATTCGATCGTCGGTATCCCGATACCTTGTTCAATCTCGTTACCGGCAAGTCTCTTTACTCATTCCGTAACACATCATCCTGTGATCAACCCCTTGGTCACATTGTGCACATTATGATGATGTCCTACTGAGTGGGCCCAGAGATACCTCTCCGTTTACACGGAGTGACAAATCCCAGTCTCGATTCGTGCCAACCCAACAGACACTTTCGGAGATACCTGTAATGCACCTTTATAGCCAACCAGTTACGTTTTGACGTTTGGTACACCCAAAGCATTCCTACGGTATCCGGGAGTTGCACAATCTCATGGTCTAAGGAAAAGATACTTGACATTAGAAAAGCTTTAGCATATGAACTACATGATCTTGTGCTAGGCTTAGGATTGGGTCTTGTCCATCACATCATTCTCCTAATGATGTGATCCAGTTATCAATGACATCCAATGTCCATGGTCAGGAAACCGTAACCATCTATTGATCAACGAGCTAGTCAACTAGAGGCTTACTAGGGACATGGTGTTGTCTATGTATCCACACATGTATCTGAGTTTCCTATCAATACAATTATAGCATGGATAATAAATGATTATCATGAATAAGGAAATATAATAATAATCAATTTATTATTGCCTCTAGGGCATATTTCCAACAAGAATGGCTTTGTCGCGCATGAAACCTGTCGACGCACATGAAAAGGGCTGACGCTTATGTGTGCTGAGGAAGATCTTCAGGACGATGGCTTCTCAGAACGATTCAAGTTTGATTCCACTCCGCCCAGAAATGATGTTCTGCGGTCACTCCATCTCTTGAAGACTCAGAGTACTCCTCTTTTGCTGCAACTGTGAATGCTCGTGTGATCGATGATCAAGATGATGCTACTTCGCCATATCCAACACGTATCGACACTGCTCCAAGTTCGTCTGCACCGCCAAACCTCGACACCAACCCTGCATCTTCTCCTACTCCTTCTGGGAATGAGTAGAGGCTCAATGTCTTCAACCCTTTTTGGTCCTACTGACAAAACGGGGAGAAGCTATGAGTTGATAGTCTTCAAGCTGTTGGGGAACGTAGTAATTTCAAAAAAATTCCTACGCACACGAAAGATCATGGTGATGGCATAGCAACAAGAAGGGGAGTGTATCTTCATACCCTTGAAGATCGCTAAGCGGAAGAGTTTATCAACGCGGTTGATGTAGTCGTACGTCTTCACGATCCGACCGATCCAAGTACCGAACGCACGGCACCTCCGAGTTCTGCACACGTTCAGCTTGATGACGTCCTCGCCTTCTTGATCCAGCAAGACGGGCGAAGTAGTAGATGAGTTCTGGCAGCACGACGGCGTGGTGACGGTGTTGGTGAAGAACAATCTCCGCAGGGCTTCGCCTAAGCACTACGGAAACTATGACGGAGGATAAACTAGAAGGGACGGGGTTGCTGGCACACGGCTTGGTGTTTCTTGATGTGTCTTTGGTGCTAGCCCTGCCCCTCTATTTATATGTTGAGCCTTGGGGTCGAAACTTGGAGTAAAAGCCTCCACAAAGTCGGTTTCACCCGAAAGGCAAGAGTCCTTCTCGGACTCCAGGGCCAGACGCCAGGGTTCCCGGCGTCTGGACCCAGACGCCAGGGACCCTGGCGTCTGGCCCCTAGACTCCGCAAAACTTCCTCTTGCGCTTTCCAAAAACCTTGTGGGCTTTCCCCTTTGGCCCAAATAACGTGTTCTCGTACCCAAACATTTCGGGAAACATCCGGAACCCCTTCCGGTGAATTCCGGAACCCTTCCGGAGATCAAACACTATTATCCCATATATCAAACTTTATCTCCGGACCATTCCAGAGTTCCTCGTCATGTCCATGATCTCATCCGGGACTCCGAACAACATTCGGTTACCAACATGCATAACTCATATAATACTATATCATCAACGAAACGTTAAGCGTGCGGACCCTACGGGTTCGAGAACTATGTAGACATGACCGAGACATGTTTCCGGTCAATAACCAATAGCGGGACCTGGATGCCCATATTGGCTCCCACATATTCTATGAAGATCTTTATCGGTCAAACCGCATAACAACATACGTTGTTCCCTTTGTCATCGGTATGTTACTTACCCGAGATTCGATCGTCGGTATCCAATACCTAGTTCAATCTCGTTACGGGCAAGTCTCTTTACTCGTTACGTAATGCATCATTCCGTAACTAACTCATTAGATACATTGCTTGCAAGGCTTATAGTGATGTGCATTACCGAGAGGGCCCAGAGATACCTCTCCGACAATCGGAGTGACAAAACCTAATCTCGAAATACGCCAACCCAACATGTACCTTTGGAGACACCTGTAGTACTCCTTTATAATCACCCAGTTACGTTGTGACGTTTGTAGCACCCAAAGTGTTCCTCCGGTAAACGGGAGTTGCATAATCTCATAGTTACAGGAACATGTATAAGTCATGAAGAAAGCAATAGCAATATACTAAACGATCAAGTGCTAGGCTAACGGAATGGGTCATGTCAATCACATCATTCTCCTAATGATGTGATCCCATTAATCAAATGACAACACATGTCTATGGTTAGGAAACATAACCATCTTTGATAAGCTAGTCAAGTAGAGGCATACTAGTGACGTTATGTTTGTCTATGTATTCACACATGTATCATGTTTCCGGTTAATACAATTCTAGCATGAATAATAAACATTTATCATGAATAAGGAAATAAATAATAACTTTATTATTGCCTCTAGGGCATATTTCCTTCAGTCTCCCACTTGCACTAGAGTCAATAATCTAGTTTACATTGCCATGTGATTTAACATCAATATTTATATCTGTATATGATTAACACCCATAGTTCACATCGTCATGTGACCAACACCCAAAGGGTTTACTAGAGTCAATAATCTAGTTCACATTGCTATGTGATTAACACCCAAAGAGTACAAAGATGTGATCATGTTTTGCTCATGAGAGAAGCTTAGTCAACGGGTCTATCATATTCAGAGCCGTATGTATTTTTGCAAATATTCTATGTCTATAATGCTCTGCACAGAGCTACTCTAGCTAATTGCTCCCACTTTCAATATGTATCCAGATTGAGACTTAGAGTCATCTGGATCGGTGTGAAAGCTTGCACCGATGTAACTCTTTACGACGGGCTCTTTTATCACCTCCATAATCGAGAAATATTTCCTTAGTCCTCACTAAGGATATTCTTGACCAATGTCCAGTGATCTACTCCTAGATCACTATTGTACTCCCTTGCCAAATTCAGAGCAACGTATACAATAGGTCTGGTACACAGCATAGCATACTTTATAGAACCTATGACTGAGGCATAGGGAATGACTTTTCATTCTCCTTCTATTTTCTGCCATGGTCGGGTTTTGAGTCTTACTCAACTTCACACCTTGCAACACAGACACGAACTCCTTCTTTGACTATTCCATTTTGAATTACTTCAAAATCTTATCAAGGTATGTGCACATTGAAAAATCTTATCAAGCGTCTTGATCTATCTTATAGATCTTGATGCCCGATATGTAAGCAGCTTTACATAGGTATTGAAAAACTTTTATTCAGGTATCCTTTTATGCTATCCAGAAATTCTATATCATTTCCGATCAACAATATGTCGTACACATATAATATCAGAAATGCTACAGAGCTCCCACTCACTTTCTTGTAAATACAGGCTTCTCCAGAATTCTGTATAAAACCATATGCTTTGATCAACTCATCGAAGCGTATATTCCAACTCCGAGATGCTTGCACCAGTCCTTAGATGGATCGCTGGAGCATGCACACTTTGTTAGCACTTTTAGGATTGACAAAACCTTCTGGTTGTATCATATACAACTCTTCTTTAATAAATCTATTAAGGAATGTAGTTTTGACATCCATTTGCCAAATTTCATAAAATGTGGCAATTGCTAACATGATTCGGACAGACTTAAGCATCGCTACAGTTGAGAAAATCTCATTGTAGTCAACACCTTGAACTTGTCAAAAACCTTTTTGCGACAAGTCGAGCTTTGTAGATAGTAACACTACTATCAACGTCCGTCTTCCTCTTGAAGATCCATTTATTTTCTATGGTTTGCTGATCATCGGGCAAGTCCACCAAAGTCCACACTTTGTTCTCATACATGGATCCTATCTCAGATTTCATGGTCTCCAGCCATTTCGCGGAATCTGGGCTCATCATCGCTTCCTCATAGTTCGTAGGTTTATCATGGTCTAGTAACATGACTTTCAGAACAGGATTACCGTACCACTCTGGTGCGGACCGTACTCTGGAAGACCTACGAGGTTCTGTAGTAACTTGATCTGAAGTTTCATGATCATTATCATTAGCTTCCTCACTAATTGGTGTAGGAATCACTGGAACTGATTTCAGTGATGAACTATTTTCCAATTCGGGAGAAGGTATAGTTACCTCATCAAGTTCTACTTTCCTCCCACTCACTTCTTTCGAGAGAAACTCCTTCTCTAGAAAGGATCCATTTTTAGCAACGAATATCTTGCCTTCGGATCTGTGATAGAAGGTGTACCCAACAGTTTCCTTTGGGTATTCTATGAAGACGCACTTCTCCGATTTGGGTTTGAGCTTATCAGGATGAAACTTTTTCACATAAGCATCGTAGCCCCAAACTTTAAGAAACGACAACTTGGGTTTCTTGCTAAACCACAGTTCATATAGTGTCGTCTCAACGGATTTAGATGGTGCCCTTTTAACATGAATGCAGCTGTCTCTAATGCATAACCCCAAAACGATAATGGTAAGAGACATCATAGATCGCACCATATCCAATAAAGTGCGGTTACAACGTTCGGACACACCATAACGTTGTGGTGTTCCAGGTGGCGTGAGCTGTGAAACTATTCCACATTGTTTTAATTGAAGACCAAACTCGTAACTCAAATATCCGTCTCCGTGATCAGATCGCAGAAATTTTATTTTCTTGTTACGATGATTTTTCCACTTCACTCTGAAATTCATTGAACCTTTCAACTATTTCAGACTTATGTTTCATTAAGTAGATATACTCATATCTGCTCAAATCATCTTGTGAAGGTCAGAAAATAACGATACCTACCACGAGCATCAACACTCATTGGACCGCATACATCGGTATGTATTATTTCCAACAAGTCAGTATCTCATTCCATTGTTCCAAAGAACGGAGTTTCAGTCATCTTGCCCAAAAGGCACGGTTCGCAAGCATCAAATGATTCATAACCAAGTGATTCCGAAAATCCATCTTTATGGAGTTTCTTCATGCGCTTTACACCAATATGACCCAAACGGCAGTGCCACAAATAAGTTGCACTATCATTATTAACTTTGCATCTTTTGGCATCAATATTATGAATATGTGTATCACTACGATCGAGATCCAACAAACTATTTTCATTGGGTGTATGACCATTGAAGGTTTTATTCATTTAAACAGAACATCAATTATTCTCTGATTTTAAATGAATAACCGTATTGCAATAAACATGATTAAATCATATTCATGCTCAATGCAAATGCCAAATAACACTTATTTAGGTTCTACACTAATCCCGAAAGTATAGGGAGTGTACGATGATGATCATATCAATCTTGGAACTACTTCCAACACTCATCGTCACTTCCCCTTCAACTAGTCTCTGTTTATTCTGTAACTCCTGTTTCGAGTTACTAATCACAGCAACCGAACAAGTATCAAATACTCAGGGGCTACTATAAACACTAGTAAGGTACACATCAATAACCTGTATATCAAATATACCCTTGTTCACTTTGCCATCCTTCTTATCCACCAAATATTCAGGGCATTTCCGCTTCCAGTGACCATTTCCTTTGCAGTGTAAGCACTCAGTTTCAGGCTTTGGTCCAGCTTTGGGCTTCTTCGCAGGAGTGACAACTTGCTTGTCATTCCACTTGAAGTTCCCTTTCTTTCCCTTTGCCCTTTCTTGAAACTAGTGGTCTTGTCAATCATCAACACTTGATGCTCTTTCTTGATTTCTACCTTCGTCGATTTCAACATCACGAAGAGCTCGGGAATCGTTTTCGTCATCCCTTGCATACTATAGTTCATCACGAAGTTCTAGTAACTTAGTGATGGTGACTAGAGAATTCTGTCAATCACTATCTTATCTGGAAGATTAACTCCCACTTGATTCAAGCGATTGAAGTACCCAGACAATCTGAGCACATGCTCACTAGTTGAGCGATTCTCCTCCATCTTTTAGCTATAGAACTTGTTGGAGACTTCATATCTCTCAACTCGGGTATTTGCTTGAAATATTAACTTCAACTCCTGGAACATCTCATATGGTCCATGACGTTCAAAACGTCTTTGAAGTCCCGATTCTAAGCCGTTAAGCATGGTGCACTAAACTATCAAGTAGTCATCATATTGAGCTAGCCAAACGTTCATAACGTCTGCATCTGCTCCTGCAATAGGTTTGTCACCTAGCGGTGCATTAAGGACATAATTCTTCTGTGCAACAATGAGGATAAACCTCAGATCACGGATCCAATCCGCATCATTGCTACTAACATCTTTCAACACAATTTTCTCTAGGAACATATCAAAATAAACATATGAAAGCAACAACGCGAGCTATTGATCTACAACATAATTTGCAAAATACTACCAGGACTAAGTTCATGATAAATTTAAGTTCAATTAATCATATTACTTAAGAACTCCCACTTAGATAGACATCTCTCTAGTCATCTAAGTGATTAAGTGATCCAGATCAACTAAACCATGTCTGATCATCACGTGAGATGGAGTAGTTTCAATGGTGAACATCACTATGTTGATCATATCTACTATATGATTCACGTTCGACCTTTCGGTCTCCGTGTTCCGAGGCCATATCTATATATGCTAGGCTCGTCAAGTTTAACCTGAGTATTCCGCGTGTGCAACTGTTTTGCACCCGTTGTGGTTGAACGTAGAGCCTATCACACCCGATCATCACGTGGTGTCTCAGCACGAAGAACTTTCGCAACGGTGCATACTCAGGGAGAACACTTCTTGATAATTAGTGAGAGATCATCTTAAAATGCTACCGTCAATCAAAGCAAGATAAGATGCATAAAGGATAAACATCACATGCAATCAATATAAGTGATATGATATGGCCATCATCATCTTGTGCTTGTGATCTCCATCTTCGAAGCACCGTCGTGATCACCATCGTCACCGGCGCGACACCTTGATCTCCATCGTAGCATCGTTGTCGTTACGTCATCTATTGCTTCTACGACTATCGCTACCGCTTAGTGATAAATAAAGCAATTACAGGGCATTTGCATTTCATACAATACAGCGACAACCATATGGCTCCTGCCAGTTGCCGATAACTTCGGTTACAAAACATGATCATCTCATACAATAAAATATAGCATCACGTCTTGACATCACATCACAACATGCCCTGCAAAAACAAGTTAGACGTCCTCTACTTTGTTGTTGCAAATTTTACGTGGCTGCTACGGGCTTAGCAAGAACCGTTCTTACCTACGCATCAAAAACTCACAACGATAGTTCGTCAAGTTAGTGTTGTTTTAACCTTCGCAAGGACCGGGCGTAGCCACACTCGGTTCAACTAAAGTGAGAGAGACAGACACCCGCCACTCACCTTTAAGCACGAGTGCTCGTAACGGTGAAACCAGTCTCGCGTAAGCGTATGCGTAATGTCGGTCCGGGCCGCTTCATCTCACAATACCGCTGAACCAAAGTATGACATGCTGGTAAGCAGTATGACTTGTATCGCCCAAAACTCACTTGTGTTCTACTCGTGCATATGACATCTACGCATAAACCTGGCTCTGATACCACTGTTGGGGAACGTAGTAATTTCAAAAAATTTCCTACGCACACGCAAGATCATGGTGATGGCATAGCAACGAGAACGGGAGTGTATCTTCATACCCTTGAAGATCGCTAAGCGGAAGCGTTTATCAACGCGGTTGATGTAGTCGTACGTCTTCACGATCCGACCGATCCAAGTACCGAACGCACGGCACCTCCGAGTTGTGCACACGTTCAGCTCGATGACGTCCTCGCCTTCTCGATCCAGCAAGACGGGCGAAGTAGTAGATGAGTTCCGGCAGCACGACGGCGTGGTGACGGTGTTGGTGAAGAACAATCTCCGCAGGGCTTCGCCTAAGCACTACGGAAACTATGACGGAGGATAAACTAGAGGGGACAGGGTTGTCGGCACACGGCTTGGTGTTTCTTGATGTGTCTTTGGTGCTAGCCCTGCCCCTCTATTTATATGTTGAGCCTTGGGGTCGAAACTTGGAGTAAAAGCCTCCACAAAGTCGGTTTCACCCGAAAGGCAAGAGTCCTTCTCGGACTCCAGGGCCAGACGCCAGGGTTCCCGGCGTCTGGACCCAGACGCCAGGGACCCTGGCGTCTGGCCCCTGGACTCCGCAAAACTTCCTTTTGCGCTTTCCAAAAACCTTGTGGGCTTTCCCCTTTGGCCCAAATAACGTGTTCTCGTACCCAAACATTTCGGGAAACATCCGGAACCCCTTCCGGTGAATTCCGGAACCCTTCCGGAGATCAAACACTATTATCCCATATATCAAACTTTATCTCCGGACCATTCCGGAGTTCCTCGTCATGTCCATGATCTCATCCGGGACTCCGAACAACATTCGGTTACCAACATGCATAACTCATATAATACTATATCGTCAATGAAATGTTAAGCGTGCAGACCCTACGGGTTAGAGAACTATGTAGACATGACCGAGACATGTTTCCGGTCAATAACCAATACCGGGACCTGGATGCCCATATTGGCTCCCACATATTCTACAAAGATCTTTATCGGTCAAACCGCATAACAACATACGTTGTTCCCTTTGTCATCGGTATGTTACTTACCCGAGATTCGATCGTCGGTATCCAATACCTAGTTCAATCTCGTTACCGGCAAGTCTCTTTACTCGTTACATAATGCATCATTCTGTAACTAACTCATTAGCTACATGGCTTGCTAGGATTATAGTGATGTGCATTACCGAGAGGGCCCAGAGATACCTCTCCGACAATCGGAGTGACAAATCCTAATCTCAAAATACGCCAACCCAACATGTACCTTTGGAGACACCTGTAGTACTCCTTTATAATCACCTAGTTACGTTGTGACGTTTGGTAGCACCCAAAGTGTTCCTCCGGTAAACTGGAGTTGCATAATCTCATAGTTACAGGAACATGTATAAGTCATGAAGAAAGCAATAGCAATATACCAAACGATCAAGTGCTAGGCTAACAGAATGGGTCATGTCAATCACATCATTCTCCTAATGATGTGATCCCATTAATCAAATGGCAACACATGTCTATGGTTAGGAAACATAACCATCTTTGATTAATGAGCTAGTCAAGTAGAGGCATACTAGTGACGTTATGTTTGTCTATGTATTCACACATGTATCATGTTTCCGGTTAATACAATTCTAGCATGAATAATAAACATTTATCATGATATGAGGAAATAAATAATAACTTTATTATTGCCTCTAGGGCATATTTCCTTCACAAGCGGGTTCATATGGGCGGTTGCATTATATTTTGCCTAGTGTTTACAACTCTTGCTTGTGATGCATTTGGTTCTCTGAGTTGTAACACTTAAACTCGATGGTCATCTGCTACTTATTTGCTATTTTGTGATGCGATGATAAATTCCGCATGTGCGATGATAACTTCCGCACTTAAATCATTTTGCAAACGTCCATTTTTCATTATGCATGTCATTATCCTCGTTACATCGAATCATGCATGATGAGTTGTCTTCATTACTTGAAGAGGATCTCCACAAGTAGAACCTGCCATGTGCATTTGCATTCCAAAAGCAAATTATTTATATGCACATCTTCAGGGGGAGCCTTTTGCAACTTACGAAGACAATACCTCATCCTTTACAATTTCACATATTTATATCCCCGTTGAAAACTTCAACCAGTTTGTCATCAATCACCAAAAAGGGGGAGATTGTAAGTGCATCTAGTGCCACCCCTAGTTTGGTTTTGGAGTATTGACGACAAACGTGGTTGAGGGACTAATGTGTTTGTGAGAATTGCAGGATAACATAGGTAGTAGTCCCTCCTTGATTCGGTTTACCTACCGGAGATGACCCCTAAAAATGTATGAAGACATTGAAGATAATGGTGGTACGTGAAGATATTCACATTGAAGACTATGACAGAAGAAGACATTGAGTGAAGACTATGGAGCGCGAAGACTTAGTAGTTTCGTTGTTTCTTTTCTTCTTTGTTGAGTCATAGGAACCACCGCACTGTTAAGTGGGGTCCAAGTGAACAAAGTCAGAGTGACTGAAGTGATGCTCAACCAAAATCCTATGTCTTCGAGTGAAGACAATGAGAGCAAATCTTATCCAGAGTCGGATAAGTCAGCTTTACTTGTAGCCCAATTCAAGTTGTCGCGTGTGTTTGAAATCTGACCGTTGTGACACGTGTCAGTTCCTTAGTGACCCAGGGTCATTTCGGACAAATCAGGTTGGGTTGCCTAGTGGCTATAAATAGCCCACCCCCTACACCATAAATTGGTGGCTGCTCAGAGTTAGTGCACGGCTTTTGTCGTTGAGAGCAACCCACCTCCGAAGAGTTTGAGAGAGAAATCCTTGTGAGGACAAAGCCCAAAACACCCAGAGCCCAAAGAGTGTTTGGCATCACTGAAGTCTTTCTGTCCGCGTGATCTGAAGACTTGTTACACTTGAGGACTGTGAATCCTCCAGCCGGTTAGGCGTCGCGTTCTGAGCATCCAAGAGTAAACGTGGATTGCCGATGAACGAAGTCTGTGAAGGTTTGGAAGTCTACCTTGAAGACTTACCCGAGTGATTGGGCGGGGACTATGTGTCCTTAGCTCAAGGGGAATAAGGTGAAGACACGGTCTTTTGAGTTCAAATCTCAGCCTCCCTAACCAGACGTACAGTTGTCACAGCAACTGGAACTGGTCGAACAAATCCTTGTCTTCACAACGCACTGGTTCTATCTCTTACTCTCCTTACTTACAGTTTGTCTTTGTGAAGTCATTGCCTGATTGCTTTGCCTGTTTGACTTCACTATGTGACTACTTGTTCTGATTGGCTTCATACTATCTTCCATCCTGATCCTACTACCTAGCTGTTATCTGTCATCATGCTTTAGCTTCATACTTGTTTGACTATGGCTTGTCTAGTGTAGTTCATCTTCCGCTGCATGTTTATAGGTCCAGTTTTCATGTTTGTCTTCGAAACTTTCATGTTTTGAAGACTTTCATAAAAATCGCCTATTCACCCCCCTCTAGTCGATAACTAGCACTTTCATGTTCCGGCATCCCCATGATGTAGTCACCTATGTCTGGCCAGACGATGATGGATGTCGTCACACCGAGAGGGCACTAAACATATCTCTCCATCATCGAAGGAGCAAATCTCCCTTGTCAAACTTTTTGATGAACCTGTAACTTGTCGTTATGATAACCGTGTTACAAGTGACGTTTGAGCAACCCCAAAGTCCATCGTACGATAATAATGACTACGGTACTCTCATGGTGTAAGGATAAAAATCACATGTTAACACTCCGTGTTATTACAATTCATTACACACGATATTATCCCAATTCATATAAAACAAGTTTGGGTCGATTCAATATGATCGTTCTTCCAATGTCATAATCTCAATGTTGTTTTAGAACTATCGTTACACGTAACAATACCCAAAGAGCCGGAAAACGTGATCACCAACAACACTTGAGCTAGTCTTAGAGGTGAGACTATGAACCTTTATTTTATCCGTTTATCATTTCACACATGCATATGAAATTTCCACTGAACCGCATATTTTAGGATCATAGAAGTTATAGCATGAAATATAGACACTTATTCATGAATATGGAAATATAATAATACAATATTATCGCCTCTAGGGCAAATTTCCAACAGCCACGAGGACGACGACGAGCTGCATCTCGGAGGAGTCCCCGATGCTACAACCGACAAGGCGGCAAGCTAGAACCATCACGGCAATGAACTAGAAATGATGGCGGCAAATGCTACAATCCACATATAGTGAGCTGGAACGGGAGACCCGATGTTGCAACCATCACGACGATGAGCCGAAACTGAATGCAACCAGACGCGGCGAGCAAGCAACCGTGGTGGGGCGACGATGTCAAGCATCGGCGAGCGGTGGTTCCACCGGTGGCAATTTCGGCCATGAGCGCGCTGGGTGGTAATTTTTTGCGAGCGGAACGACGCTCTGGCGGTGCCGGGCTATGAAGGGGAGATTGGGGAACACCTGCTTCGTGTTGACTCTTTTTTGTTACGGGCGACCACTGATCCAACGGTCGTTACACACTCAATCATGTGGATGTGCTGCAACCGACCGAGTTTTCGGTCGCTGACCGGCGCCTAGCGCCGACCCATGTATGGGGCGGGACACACCCTGCTATATTCATTTATTTTTTCACTTCTTTTTTTGTTTAAAATAATTCAGGACTTTAAGAAAGTTCAAAACCTGAAAAACTTGCGTATTTCAAAACAAATGTTTCAAGAATTGATAAAATATTCGTGAATTAAAAAAAATTCATGTTTTTAAAAATGTTCAGGAAATCATATAACATCGTGGATTTGAAAAATGTTCGAAATTTCAAAAAAAATGTATAGAAAATCAAAAAATGTTCATGATTTTAAAAGGAGTTCACGTATTAAAAAAAGGTCATGAATTAGAAAAAAATCACGAATTAAAAAACTATTCATAAATTTTTCAACAATGTTCACAAATTTAAAAAATATTCATGAATTTTAAAAATTCTTCCCAAGTTTCAAAAACTATATTATTAAGTCTAAAATGGTTAGCCGATTCAAAAAATATTCATGAATTTAAAAATTGGTCCCGAAATAAAAAAGTTGTCAGTTGAAAATTAATCAAATAAAAAAATATTCACAACTTTGAAAAATATATTGATAATTTCAAAGAACGTTTTGAATTTGAAAAAAATCATTATTTCAAAAATTATTTACAATTTTAGTGTTTGCAAATTTATAAATAATGTTGGCAAATTAAAAAATAATCATGATTTCACGAAAAGTTCATTATTTCAAAAACAGAATCACGGTTTGAAGCAATGTTCATAATTTCAAAAAAATCATGAATTTTAAAGATGCCTCAAAAAATAGAAAAGGGAATAAAAAAGAAAAGGGGAAGAAAAGAGGAAAATTAAATCAAAAGAAAAAACATGAAAAAAAGAAAATCAACAAAGAAAGAAAATGAAAAAAGAAAGGGAAGAATGAAAATGAAAAAATATACAAAGAAAACACGCTCACACAAAAAAAAACGGTTCATTGGACGCCCAAAAGTATGCAACGCGGAGCGGTGTTTGAGCGTTTGGTCGCTATCATGCGAGGCAATAGGCCGCTACGCCTAAAGGGCGCATGTGATTGGCCTAGCATAGACTTGGGCATGGACAACCCGGCCCAAAAGCCCGACATCTGAACCGGGCTCGGGTTTAGCTTTCCCGCCTGAAAGCCAACACAAAAGCTTGAAAATATGCCCGAACATGGCATAAATCATTATTTTACTAGCAAGATGCACGTGCATTGCACGGAACATCAATGTGCATTTTTTTTACAAAACATGTTTTGTGATTGACCCATGCGGGAGTAATCCCATGTGTAAAAATTAATGATATCTCGAGAAAGAGGTGAGATAAGGTGAGGAGGAGACATGGGGATGGACGATGCTGGCAGCGGCAACCATTCCAGATTGTTCCAGAGGCTTCATTTTTTTTAGTTGCACAACAATGAGGTTGTGGGAGATAAGGATGAACGAGGGGAGGCCTTATTTGCAAATGTGAAGAGAGGTGCGAGTATCTTTTTGTAAAATTACCATAGTTTGCTTTCTATCCGTCAGATATAGATCGAACAGTCTATATTGGAAGATGGCAGGCACACCATCATCATCAACTCATTTTTTTATAAGAGTAGAGATTAGAAATATAGGTACAATATATATTTTAAATACCCCAAAATCATTATTTTAATAAAAAAGTGCACTATTCTTGTGTTTTGGGCCAGGCTAGGCCGAGCTCGGGCTTGTGATTTTGAGGGCGGAACCAAGCCCGACCCGGAGAATGCCTAGGTTTAGCCTAGCGACATCAGTCATCATGCTAATGTCACTTACATTTTTCTCCTCTTTTTTTATTTTCATCTTATTTTATATGCATATACGATTATTTTAAAAACATAAATTTAGTTTAGAAATTCAAAACCATGAATTTGAAAAAATGTTAACATAGTATACAATTTGTTTGCTCGGTTCTTAGAAGATGTGAATAATTAAAAAAAATTATTCGTGACAATGAAAAAATGTTTCTTTCTTTCAAAAAATATATGCCCAATTTTTTGAAACTGTTTATTCAATGTAAAATAAATAGATTAGAAATAGCCTTTGATTTGCTGATCCAACTGAAAGCGCAGTAGCGCCAACGACGTCAAAAAAAAAACGCGCCAACTGTTGTTCCGTCGAGCAACGGATCCAGGAATCAGATTTCGTTTTTGCTTCGATTAGATTTAAAGGGGACGACGCACCGGCGGGTTCGCAACCCTAGTTTTCGATCTGATCTTTCCCCGATCTTCGCCGGCCATCTTCCCAACTCCCCCCCCCCCCCCCCCCCCCCCCCCCCCCCCCCCCATCTCGAGATTGCGCGCACTCCGGCGAACATGGCAGCGATCATGGCGGGGCGCGGGCAGGGGCTGGTGCAAGATTTCGATTTCTTCGTGGTGGTCGAGAAGCCCTCGTACTTCGATCAGTGGATCAATCTGAGAGTCCCCTTCCAGGCGGCGCTCGGTGGCGGAGGGCGGGTCAACCTGCAGGAAGCGGTCCGGGCGGCGGGGCTGGACTGGGAGGGCCGCCTGCACTGCGGGCTGGATGACGCGCGCAACACCGCGCGGCTGCTTGCTGAGCTCATGCGGCGCGGGGGTCAAGATCACCATCACCGGCTCGCTGGCGCCGCCGCCGCCGATGCAGAAGCAGCCGGCTCGCACAAGCCCTTGCGGTGGCTCACCGGCGCTGGCGTCGGCGCCGCCGCTGATCCAGCAGCAGCCGCCTCGCACAGGCCCTTTCGGTGGCTCGTTTGCGCTGGTGCCGGCGCCGATCCAGCAGCAGCTGCTGCAGCCTCACATGATCAGCCCCTGCGGTGGGCCTCCTCTGCGACGTGCTTGTGCTACTGCGGGCTGGCGAGCAGAGGAGGTGTGATGCAGGGGAAGTGCTTCTCGGGATGCGCTAACTGGTCGCCGGCCATGGGACCCGTGTCCCCCTACTTCGCCTGGAGCAACTGAATGAGTGACCCACGGCATGAGACTGAGATTCAGAATCCAGTGTGGCTCAGTTGTTAGTGTTAATCGTCCTAGCCATCAGAATCAGAGTTAGTCTAGGTGTAAATTTGGTCATTGAAATCGAACTTGACCAATAGGGCTATTCTTGATGTAATCGGTGTCTGAATTAGCATTATCAATAAAAATTTCATTTTAGTTATGTAATCGGTGTCTGATTCTACTATACTCATGTGATTGTTCACTGCAATTCGTGTCTGAATTATTATTATCAATACAAATTTCGTTTTAATTATATTACTATTAATAGAAGATTCCTTTTTCTCTGAATTTCTTCAGTATTGAGCAACAGGGCAACGGTTGACTTGTAAGTGAAATTGATAAATTTCTGATGAAGGCTGCGGAATTGATAAATTGCTGATGAAGGCTACAATTCCAATCGACAACGTAAACTGTAAGTCGCCATCCGATGAAGCCCCCTGCTCGTCCAAAAGCTCATCCATCACGTCGGCCAAAGATGCGGCGACGACGATCGATGCCAAGGAGAGGGATGCGGTGAACAAGGGAATGTTACAACTTGCCATCTTGCCGCATATCATCATCATATAGACAACCTTATATCGAGTAAATAGCACAGAAGTACCACAATTGGGGCATTGAAAGCAGATTGGTACCAAGATTGATAATTTTTACGTATCAGTACCAACTTTGAGGCGAGGCATTGCAAAAAAGACTAAAACTGCAGTTTATACGTATTGACAGGGAATCTGACTGCAGAAAACTCCCTTGCTTTGTGCGTAATCATGTAAATGTCCAATTATTTCGGGGAAAAAGCTCCTACGAGAGGCTTTTTTCCGTTCGTAATTTACACCACGGATTCGGACTCGTTTGCAAATTTTCGTCGGTTTGAACAAGTAAATAAAACGAACAATAAAAGAATCCCGCGCAGGATTCGAACCGGGGACCAGCGGTACAGCAGAGCAGCGGGCTAGCCACCCCGCCACGGCTGCGCTCCCGACAAGAAGCAGGCTCGACTACTTTTATACTAGACATGGGCAGGCTGGGCCGGCCCACCGAGGCCTGCATTGTTTTTTCCTTTCGCACTTACCTGGCGTGTTGGGTCTGATTCGTTGCCCAGATTTCTTTACGTTTCATTTCTCTTACTTATTATGCTTTATTTATTATTATGGTTTTGGTTTATTTTTAGGTTTTTCTTTCTTATTTTTTCATTTGCTAGGTTGGTTTATCTCCTGGATTTTTAACATATTTACTGAACATTATTTATGATGGGTTTTAGTATATGATGAACAGTGAACATTTATTTCATGTAATGAACTTTTGGTAATATACATTGAACATGTTTTCAATGCCAATTTAATATTTTTGTAAAATATGTTGAATTTGTTTCTTAAGATATGATGGCATTTTGCATAATGCGCGGTGAAATTTTCGTAATTTATGGTGAACATTTTCTTAATACACGATAAGTTTCAAGAATATTATGATTACACAATTTCTTAATTTATAGTGAACATTTTTAATGCACGATGAACTTTTCTTACAAACAGTGAACACTTTTCGAATAATATGAACGTTGAACATATTTTGAATGCAAATGGAATATTTTTGTAATATATGTTGAAATATTTTCTTAAGATATGATGAAAACTTTACTTAATGCACGGTGATTTTTTTATAATTTATTGTGAGCATTTTCTTAATACACGATGACTTTCAAGAGCATTATGGTGAACATTTTCTTAATACATGGTGAATTATTTGTATTTCAAGAAATGTTCAACATGGGTTAAAAACTTATTGTGTAAATCATTCTTGCATTTCAAGAAACACGTCGATTTTTTTAATAAAATTTGAACAGTTTTAATGCATTTCGGAGATTTATTATGATTACAAATTTATATTTAATACATGTTGTCAAATTTCTAATTAACTGTGCATTTTAAATAATAAAATATATATGTATTAATATCATGAATAAAAAATATATATGGGCCGTGCCTGTGTTCTAGTCTGGTGCTTGACACTCAATAATACTAATATGTAATCGCAAAATATATATGTATTAATATCATGATTAAAAAAACAGTAACCCAGCGCGCAGCCACGCTGGGCCAACCCCCGGCCCAACGTCTTCAGGATAGTATAAAGAACATCTTGCCTCTTTTACATCGTGAGCGACCGCTAGCCGTGGCGGGGTGGCTAGCCCGCTGCTCTGCTGTACCGCAGGTGCCCGGTTCGAATCCTGGGCAGGATTCTTTTCTTCTTCGTTTTATTTACTTGTTCAAACCGGCGCAAATTTGCAAACTAGTCCGTTTTATTTACTTGTTCAAACCGGCGCAAATTTGCAAACTAGTCCGAATCCGTGGTGGAAATTATGAACGGAAAAAAAGCCTCTCATAGGAGCCTTTTTCCCCGAAATAATTGGGCATTTACGTGATTACGCACAAAGCAAGGGAGTTTTCTGCAAAAAACTTGCCACGTCAGCACCCGACAGGCGGGCCCAACCAGTCAGTTTCTCTGTCAATACGTATAAACAGCAGTTTTAGCCTATTTTGCAACGCCTTGCCCCAAAGTTGGTACTGACACGTAAAAATTACCAATCTTGGTACCAATCTGCTTCCAATGCCCCAATTGTGGTACTTTTGTGCAATTTACTCCCTTATATCAAGATTGACAAATAAAACAGCCAAGTGTAGATTTCTGAGATAAGAGCTAACACAAATCATTTGCTCCAACACAAATGCCAACGGTTGTCAAGCTCTTACTCCCTCCGTTCCAAAATATTCCAAAATAAATGACCCAATTTTGTACCAACTTTAATATAAAGTTAGTACAAAGTTGGGTCGTCTATTTTGAAACGGAGAGAGTACATAAACGCCACACATTTTCAGTCATAAAATGAAAACTTGGTTACAAGCACACCACAACCGTTGTTGCTGGCCAATCAAAGCCTACCTTCTACAGCCAGCAGGTAGCATCACAGCCAAACACAAAGGAAGGACTAACCAGTAACCATGGTTTGGGTGAGTCGGTTACAAGGTGCTCAAAGACTAGCAAAATCTACTGCCTACGGAGGGGAACAAGCTACTCTGTGCTACCTAGCCCGTGGTTTGTACTGCAAGGGCTATATCAACCACCTAGAGAAGTTGTCGCATACCACCTGAAGTGCGCCTTCAGGCCAATAAAACCAAGGTTGTTGTTAGCATCACACCGGCTGATGTGAATGTGCATAGGAATTTCACTTTGTTGTGTTGATGTGTTTCCTGATCATGTTGAAGGTCTCCATAACCTGTGAAAGCAAGACTACAATAAGTACCCGGTAGAAACATCAAAATCATAATTTGTAAGGCTGCAAGAAAATCATGCTGTCCCAATGGATGCCAGCAATTCCTAGCACACTAGCATGATATGGAGCAATAGGTACTCCTAGACGCAGGTGCCCGTGGGACCGGCATGGTGTACGCATGAACAACACCGGTCCATGGGTTGTACCCGCCGGCCCACGGAGGAGGCGCCTGGGGCTGCTGCAGCTGACGAGGAGGGCCCGCGGCCTGTGGCTGCTGCTGGCCGCCGCGCCTGCCTCCGCGGCGTCGATCGGCGGGTGGCGCGGGAGGGGCGGGGTGCTGCGGCTGTGGGTAGGGCGCCGGGTGGCGCTGCTGAAGGCGCAGCCGGGGCGACGGGTGGCGGTGGTGGCCCGCCGCGGGTGGTGCCGACGCTGAGGGCAGTGTGGATGGCCCTCGCCTTGACCTGCTTCATCCGCCGCTCCTCCAGCCGGAGGTAAGCAACGAACTTGGCGAAGCAGAGCTCGGGGATGAGGGTGAGGTTCGCCGCGGCGTTGCCGAAGTCCTCGTTGAGGCTGGCGGTGAGCGTGCTGAGGAGGAGATCATCGTCAATCTTTGCAGCAATATCGCGGAGCTCGTCAGCGAGAGTCTTGACAATAGTCGTTGACAGAGGAGTTGTCCTGGTGGCATCCAAAAAACTCTTGCTACAAAAAACACGATGTTGAAGACGATTGTCGGTGACGAGCCAGTTCAGCTTGGTCCACACGGCGTGGGTGTCATCATCGTCTTGCATGACCGTCTGAAACAGGTCTGGCGAGATGGTGAGGAAGAACCACCGGATGAGCGTGGCGTCGATGGTGGATCAGTCATGAAACTCGAGCACGAGGCTGGAGTCGACGGAGCTGTCCACATGTTCGAGGAGGTGGTACTCCCGGAACACGAGGGAGAAGTACGTCTTCCACACGTAGAATGAGGAGTCCATCTGGGAGAGACGAACCGGAACCCGCTCGTAGATGTTGAGGTTGCGGATGTCGGTGTACGGGTTGGAGGGGTTGGAGAAGCCGGTCGAGGTGACGGATGACATGGCGGTGGAGTGGTGGTGCGGCTAGGGCTCGGGTTAGGGTTTGGTGGTGGCGGCTAGGGAGAGGTGCAGCCGCAGCGTGGGGCTGGGTTGCGGCGGCGGCTAAGGGAAGCTGTGGCGACGAGTGTGGATGGCAGCGGCAGCGCTATGGTTAGGCGGCTGCGGGTGTCGCGGCGACGGCAAAAGGCGGTGGCGGCGAGAGCAGCAGGAGGGAGTAGCGCGGCAGGGGGAGAAGGTAGCGGCGGCGGCGATCGTGATGAGAAGGTGCGGTGCAGCGGCGAGGGGGAGAAGGTAGCGGCGGTGGCGATCGTGATGAGAAGGCGTGGTGCGGCGGTGGCGGCTGGGGCGGCGGCGGCGCAAAGGAGGCGCGCGGCGGCAGTGGCGGAGCGGAAGCGAGGGTTGTGACCTAAAAAAATGATACCATGTATGTTGTTGGAATTGCACGATGTATTACTGAGGTGCAATCGCACATATATATGATGTACAATGATAGACCACGACCTCAACTATACAAGAAAAACTAGGAGGTGGGCCCAATATACAATATGCACAACACATATACTCAACAGGTTGGATCGTGATCGGGTTGCGAAGAGTATGACTACATCAACCGCGTTGATAAATACTTCCGCTTAGCGATCTACAAGAGTATGTAGATGCTCTCCCCCTCTCGTAGCTATGCATCTTCATGGATAGATCTTGCGTGTGCATAAAAATATTTTTTTCCCTGCAACGTTCCCCAACGCACCTATGGTGGTGGCACTGGCGTGAGGGCATCGGCCGATGCTCATGGTGGTGGAGCCTCCTCCTTATTCCCTTGGTTGTTGTCCCTTCTTCCACTACAAAAAATACACTTCCATGATGATACGTGTTTGTCATAGTAGGTCACGTTTTCTGTCATGCATGTATATCCATGACGATTTTATTACAGAATCAAGATAGTCATACCTGTGTTGTCGTAGAAGTGTTCCATGACATTACCAAAATTATCATCACGGAAGTGTCCACTTCCATGACGATAAATCACGCGTCACAGAAGTGCTTTCGTCAAGGGTGACCGACACATGGCATCCACCGTAACGGAACGCCGTTAAGCTATCAGGTCCGGTTTTGGATCCGATAACCCGTTAACAGCCCTGACCAATGGGGTTTTCCACGTGTAAAATCATCATTGGCAGGAGGAAACACGTGTAGGATCACCGCTGGGACAGATGTCATCCTCTCATTGGACAGAAGGCGCCTATGATACGTCGACACATGGCACGGCCCAACAGAGGCCCATTCTTGTGAAAAGGCCGGCCCGTTTGACTTGGTCAAAAGGTGGTGGCCCGGCCCATGGAAAGCCTGTTAACGGCCTGTTCGCATATAGCCCATTTACAGCCCGCTAACCCAGGGCCCGTTACGACCTATTCGAATTAGGCCCAGTAGCGTCATCTGGGTCATCCAATATGATTCCAACCCATTTTAACTTTTGGCCCATGACAACTTTTGGCCCATATGAGGCCCTTTATAACTCTTGGCCCATTAACGGCCCGTTGTGAAACTGGCCCGTAATGAACAGTGCATCAATTTATACCCATTAACGGCCCGTGGTGAAACTGACCCGTAATGAACAGTGTATCACTTTATACCCATTAACGGCTCATTATTCCGTTGGGCCGTTTCCAGCCCATGTTATCTTTCGGCCTTCTCAGGGCCCATTTATTCTTGGGCTCATTTCCAGCATTCGTTTACTTACGGCCCGTTACTGTCATTTTCTGCTTGTGGGCCAAATTCAGCCCGAGGTTACAGTCGTCCCGTTTGTGGCCCGTTAATACATTGGGCGTTTTTCATAGCGTCATCAAATACGGCCGATTAACGATGGCCCGTTATGGTCGGCCCATGAATGGACGATTCGAACTCTAGCCCGTTTACGGCCATAATGCGGTCTGCTATTGGCCCATGTTTGGCCAACCGATCATACGGCCTGTAGAAGGCCCATTGATGATACAGCCCGTAGAAGGCCCATTGTGTCTATGACCCGTATAAGGCCCATTGTTTCTATGACCCGTAGAAGGCCCATTGTTTCTACGGCCCGTAGGAGGGCCACGGTAACTACAATGAATATGTAGCCCATGGTTATTGTGGCCTAGTTTTAAAAAATGGGTTATTGCGGCCACTAGCAAACCGCGGATAAATAACTGCACTGACTACAAGCAAAGAAATAAACAAGACAATGAGGAAATAAATAAGCAAGCAACTTACGCTAGGCTATCACGGCTATTACACATATTACATCCACTGGGCATCAAAGTTCGCCACCAGTGCAAATATAGGAAACAAAGCAGCATATAAACGCTGCAGCAAAACAAGTCCATAACTGAAACCACTTCAGAAGAGCTCAAGAAACAATATCCTGGGTACCCATAATGCTGGCAAGATGTTTAGCAAGCTTATTAACTTTCTCTTGTTTGGCGCTTAAATCCTCCAGCACTTGCTGTTGCACCAGAAAGTATGCATCTGAATTATGCAGGACTTCCTCAGTCCTTCGGCTTCCTGTTGCATAACATCTGATCGATGTCTTTCAACTTGAAGTTGAGACTCAAGAAGCCGAACTGATTCAGGCAACGAGTTCGAAGAGCTGGTGCCAGCAGTAGTAGCCAGTAACTCGAACACTACATCAAGACAGGACTTTGGGGTTGTCTCAATGTCTTCAATATAGTTTTTACTAGCTTTCTTGGAGACCAACAGGGATGTCTCACTATCTTGAATCTATCTGCATTACTTCCTTTACCATTGCATAACGGGGTACTCTTCTCCAATATTTTATCCGCATTCTAAAAGAGAAACAAACAAACACATCACAGGTTTACAATGTAGTATATGAAACTCATTTTGGTAAACCAGTTCAGTAGTAAGGTGGACAGGATAACAACATGAAACAAACATATATCTATGTAGTATGGTCACTGTATGGTCTATATCATTCTAGTTTATGTTGCCAAATCAAGATAGATACAGTTTGAATCATATCTAGTTAAGACAAAGCATCATAAACAGAATATAAGTGTGGGAAACTACACAGCAATAACAACACTTGTAATGTGCATGCCATGAGAACATAATTGTTTATTCAATTGAAACTGAAATCAACATAGAGCATGTTACAACAGCAAACACGTTAAAGAAATAGGTTTAAATCATACCTGTTGCGCCATTGGAGTTTCAATTGCATCCTTCAAATTTGAAATTAGTTGGTATGAGTAAATACAGTGATGCAAGAGCAAAGTAGTATGAACCATAGCTATGGAACCTGACCTGGGAATAATTCTTCTTCTACTTTAAGCGTTGACTTGGGGTTCGGAGTGGTGGTCCTCGTGCTTTGGGCACTGCAGTTGCCTTACTAACTGCTCGTGTTTGGGTGCTCTGTGGTGGAGACGATGATGTGTCAACGGGAACTGGGTTACTATCTGCTGGGGTTGGGGTTAGAAGGGGTGTAGCTGGTTCTCTGTCCAACTGGGTAGCTGGTCTGGGTTATTTGTGGTGGGGCTGGTTCTTGGGCAAGTACAACCATGGTTCTATCTGCGTTGACAGGTAGCACGGTCTTTTCTGAAGACCATGTTTTGCCTCCCACAGATACTGCCATCACCCCCTCCAATTGAAATGGTTGATAAACATGAAAAGTAATTGAATGTACAGACATTGTAAGATAGACAGGTGCAACGGATAGTAGGAAAGAAAACAGGGCATGAAATAATTCACATTTATGTTGTCTAACCAAACAGAATAGCAGGACATAATTTCACATATATGATGGCTAATTAAACAGGATAGCATGACACAATTTCACATGTATGATGGCTAACTAAACAGGATAGACTGACATACTTCAAAAATATGATGCGTATGTAAACATGATGACATGATATAACTATACGATGTGTCTATTAAAGTGGTTGTCATGCCAGAAATCACAAACATGTCGTCGATTGAAACATGATGGCATGATATAATTCACGGATAGAATGACATAATTTAAAATATGATGACTATGTAAACATGATGATATGATATAACTATATTATGTCTTTAGAAAATGGGTTGGCATGCCATAATTCGGATACATGCTGTCTATGTAAACATCATGGCATGATATAATTCAAATATATGATTTATATACTAAGGAAGTGAGCAGAGGGCAATCGCATATATGATGTGTCAACTAAGGAGATGGCATTCAATATTGTGTATATGATGTAAAAACTAAGCATTGCAATACAACATATGCGTGCTATGAGTAATATAGCCCTGCCAAGTTTGAGCATACACCTCAGGAGGATAATAGGACTGGTCATCTGCCTCTGAATCCTCCTCTGAAGAGCTATCTGTAACCAGCAAGATGTCTGCTTCAGTAGGTAGCATTGTCTGCTCTGAAGACCTTGTTTTCACTCCAGATTTCTCCATCACCAATTCAAATGGCTGATGCACAGGAAGAGAAGTTGAATATACAAACATTGTCGAAAAAAGCAATGAGAAATACAAAAAAAGGAGGACATGATATAATTCACATATATGACGCTTGCTAAACAGCATGGCATTGCATAATTCACATATATAATGCCTTGCAACAAGATAACATTGCACAATTCACATATATAATGTCTTGCAACAATATGGCATTGCACAGTTCACATATATGGTAATTAGACACTAAACAGGTGGCGTTCACACAAAGCATGTCTAAACTAAGCAAATGACATAGCAATGCAAGATACCATACGCACGATATGAGCAACATAACCCTGCCAAGTTAGAGCATGCACCTCGGGGGGGGGGGGAATAGGACTGGTCATCTGTCTCTGAATCCTCCTCTGAGGAGCTATCTGTAACCAGCAAGACAAGTGCTTAGTCAGATAGCATTTTCTGCTTTGAAGACCTTGTTTCCACTCCAGATTTTTCCATGACCGTGCCGAATGGCTGATGCACAGGAAGAGTAATTGAATGTACTAAAATTGTTGACAAATTTAACACGTAATAAAAAATGATGGCATGATATAATTCACATATAAGATGACTGGCTAACTAGGGTGGCATTGCAAAATTCACATATATGATGCCTGGCTAAACAAGATGGCATTGCATGATTCACATATACGATAGAGAAACTAAACAGATGGCATTGACACAAAGCATGTCTAAACTAAGCAGATGACATCTTTGATGTATACAGTAAGCAATGCAAGGCACCATATGCATGATATTACCAACATCAGCATGCCAAGTTAGAGCGAAGACCTCATGGGGTAAATAGGAGTGGTCTTCTCCTTCTGAATCCCCCTCAGAACAGTTATCTTCCTCTTGATTACGATCCAAAATGGTTGGAGGGGGGCTGCCTTTGCGTGCACCATGGAGCGACATCTGCATGGAATTTCATTGCCACGCAAGGCTCGTCTCCTTTGCTCTACATGATCAGTTCCATTGTGTAGAATAACTGGCATGCATAGGAATAAAACATAGTGAGATTATGTAAGGAGTGCATGCACAAATCCAGAGTGCTGGTTGCAAACTGTGGATAGACCCAAATCCAATGATAGCAGGAAGATAATAGCTTTAGTTAAAAAATACAGATAATGGCTCCTTTAATGTTTGTTTGCACCCAACATGAAACTCATAGTAGACACTCGAGATTAACCAGATAGTAGACAGATAGTACTGATTGTTGCCCCAATATGTACCCCACAACCATTTAAAAACTCAAGTTTCAGCATTAGTTTGGACCTGACTCAGAGTCTAATAGGTGAACACGACGATAATGTAGCATGTCATCATATTAAGCGATGCATAATGTAAGCAGACGCGGAAGAGTGCGACCTCTCTTGCGGACCCGTGTAGTCCTCAAGGTCATCTGCTCAGTTGATGACGGTAATGCAGTTGTCGTGGCTGCCGGCGGCGGGGAAGAAGATTTGAGGCGGCGAAAGACAGTCTAGAGAGTGGATCCCTGCTGTGGTGAACCCTTCCGTCGTTGGAGCAGCTGAGCTGGGGTGGAACACAGTGCCGCAGGAGCAGGACAAACCACACAAGGTTTTCTTTGACACATATATGTAACAGAAGTAATTGTGTAAGGGCTTGTTTGAATTTGAGGATTCTAACAATGAAGCGATAGGAAATAGACAGGAATAGGATAGGAATGCACGTGCAAAACAGAGAATTTAAAAACACATGATTTCAGCCAATCTGGATGTTTGATTCACAAGAATTGGAAGATCACATGATGCAAAGAAGCGTGATGAGATTAAGTCAAACCACAAGAAATGTACGGTTATAATGCTATTATGCTACTGTCTCTTAGTCTTGTGCTTCATGAATAGGAATATGAAAAGGAGGACAAGTGGAAATTAGAATTCCTATGATTTTTCTTTCAAGGAGACACTAAAGTAACAAATTCTATACTTTTCCTTTGCTCCACTCCTTTGCACCAAATTCATGAAAAGTAGTACCGTAGGAAACTTTCCAATTCCTATGTTTTTCATTCACTTTTCCTTTCAAGCACTGGCGATTCTAGTAGGCAGGCTTGATCAAGGAAAAGCCTACACTAAAAAAATGTTTTTGTGCTACTTCTATTACTTTGGACCCAAGCCACTGCCCTACTAGCTCAACTCCCAGGCCCATCCACAAATGCACAGCTCAAACGCACGGAGATAAATAATGATGGCGTTCAAGAGAGTCCATCACGGATAGCTAAGTTTCCTGGTACCTCACTTCTTGTCATATAGTAGGATAAAATAATTGTATTTCACGTTACTACGTGTGCTCAATGGACAATATATATAACATGTAGAGTAAAAAAGAGATGCAACAAGTGTACAACCTCTTTGGCAAAGCCATGTCGATCTCAGCGTGATTGGGTTGGCCGGTGAGGATGCTCCGGCTGACTTGGCTGTGGGAGGAGGGGAAGAAGATCTTAGGCGTCTGGATATGGAGCCCGAGGTACTGCTCCGCTGTGATGGAGGGTTTCGTCGTTGGAGTAGCTTCGGTGAGTTGTACGACGCCGAGTGGAATTCTGTGGCACCCCGGCTCAGAGAAAACCGGAACGCCCCGTATTCCAGCCCAGAGATCGAGGAGAAGTCTTCTGGAATACGGCACTGCTTATCTTAGAACAAACCAGCTTTCTATTATTACACGAATATGAATACAAGGTCTCCGATATTACAATGAATAACATCGGTATGGCGGTATAATGGTTACATCGGCACGACGACACTACGCCATCCTCAGTTTCTCTATGCAAGCAGCAGAACAACACGATGCAGCGGAAGAACTCTAGCAGCGGAACAACGATGACGATGGTGAACTCCACTCTGCAGGGACTCTAGCTGGAACGCTTATCCTAGCTCGCAAACAAGGACTTCACGGCAACCAAGAAATCAAATCCGGAATGACATGCAAACTGGCATGACACGCCAGGTCAATACATTGAATGTACTTGCAAGCCCACAATAACCAGAAGCATTCAAGACAGATAACAGGATGGCAATTACAGGTTAAACAAGAATTAACGTGATATCATCAGAACAATATAACATGAACATGATACAGCTAACACAACATGAACATATTAATCCAACAATACTGGCATGCAACATGAAACCACTATATGCACCACTTATCCTACTCGGGCTACTTCGTAACCCACACATGCATCACTTACCAACCTCGGACATCACACGATCATCTCAAGATCAAATCAAGCTTGGTATAAACAATACCGTAGTAATCAATAAACGACCACAAGGAGCTTGACCTTTACCCATGACTCTCGCACAGCATCACGAATATACAACAACTCGGTATCCTCGATACCACTGTGATCCTTCCGGCGATCACAACCACGACCAACACTTGGTCCCAAACCGTGATCCTTACGACGATCACCACCCGACCACTAAATGGCCCGTGATCCTTACGACAATCACAACCCGACCACTATATGGCCCGTGATCCTTGCGACGATCACAACCAACTTATCTCACAATTATTAAGCACATTATTCTTATTATTGTTGACTCATGGTGTGACCTACTTTTGACCTGGGCCCTTATCCGCGGGCACAGCTATCGATAGATTTAATATACACTCTGCAGAGGTTAGTACACTGTACCCACATTACGGAACCCATGGACTCGCACTCCCATTCGGGTGGACCAACGGCGTTCCATCAAAACCGATCTACTGCCATGACACTCTCTCGGCCACTCCGACTCACTCCCCACTGGGCTAAGTCATGGGTGGTCCCGTGTCTACCTCCAGACACAACGACCACCGTCGTGGCTCATCCCACTCTGGGACCCGGATCCAAAAACTAACTCAACAACGGGCACACAAGGTTATGCCTGCTTACTGGGCCGGGGTACAGCACGCCCATAAGCTTCCCTCGTTGGAGGCACCGGCGAGAGGCACAACAATAGACCCAGTTAGGACCGTCCCATACCGGTAAGCATGGTTGCACTGGTCAGTATCGATTCAGCGGCACCATGACTCAGCCAACAGTTGTTCAAGTTCAATTTAATCCGGTTAACTTGAATGCAAATATGCTGAGCCATGATAAAATGCATGAACATGATATCAACATCATCATGACGGTATCACATAACTATCCACCATATCAATAATAAATCATATCCACGGAACATGGCATACTGACTAGCATGACCATCACCAACATCAACAGTAATACTAGCAAGCATAACCATATGAAAGGAAATACTAGCAGGTATAACCTGATAACAGAGTACAAGACAACATAGCACAAAAGTGAACATGCAAATCTGAACATCACCGAAACAACGATAACCATCGTTTCAACAAGCAAATAATTAATAAAGATTCAAGTTGAAAACCATGGCTACTACATGACTATCATGCAAGTGGGTATTGTGGCTTGCCTGGGGGGTGAAGAAGGCGTCGGGGAGAAGTGCGGTGAAGCTGCCGGAGGATCTGCCGGAAACAATTCTTTCTCGGAGGGGCTGTTTACGTGCAAGGACAAAAGGACATTTCCAGTATGTCAAACCATAATGAAAATGATAATAACAGAAAGATCTCGATGAGACAAATAAGTGAGCATTGGTTTCACCTTAAACGGAGTTACGGTTGAAAAGTTACGAGGGGTTGAAGTTCACAGACTTTTCTGCAAAAATAACATCACAACCAAGTCCCTGAGTGGATAAGGCAAAAACAGGTTTACAGAAATACGTTTTCGATCAGTGAAAACGCACTCAGCAACATACGCTTCCACTTGCCACGTCAGCGTGGACAAGTCAACGTGGGGCTGGCTCCTGGGACGCTGACAGGCGGGTCCCGCACGCAGGGGAGGGGCCGAGCCACGCTCGTCTTCTTCCTCCCTCTGCTCCCCCGTGCAGGACAAAAGATGCAGGGAAGGGGCCACGCTACCAGCGACGTGGCGGCCGGCTCGGGCCACCTCAGGTCGAGCGGCGACCACCGGCGAGATCGTGGGACCGCGCCGCACCCATCCCCAGGCAGAGGGGCGCCGGGGAGGAGCGGAACGACCATGGCAATGAAGGAATGGGAGCGGGCTCCGGCGGCCCTTTTTCTTGGAGGGGGAGCACTCCGACGATGAGGAGGCTAGGGAGAGTGGGTGTGGCGACTTGCAGGGATGAGGGGGAGGCTCTGGTGGCGACGGGAGGGAGAGAGGAGCACCGGACGGCCAGACGGGCGGGTGGCCAAACAGTGGAGGCGGCGGCCGTGCGCGGAGAGGCGTGGCCAGAGACACTCCGGGGTTGAACGAGTGGGGTGGGGAGGACCGCGGGAATGAGGGGGCTCGGGTGGACGGCTCGGGAGGAGGAGGGGAGCACTGTGGTGGTCGGAACCGAGACCAACTCTGGTGAAGTCACGGTGATCTGAGGAGGAAACGACGAGGGAGAGCTCCTCCGGTGGACTAGGAGGGATGAGGAGGGGCTTGGGGGATGCGGGAGAGTCCAGGGTCCTTATATAGGCCGAGGAGAGGCTTCTGGAGCTCACGGGCGAGCTCCCGACCAAGCTTTAATGGCGGACAGAGGTGGGGCACGGCACGGGCATGGACCTAGCGATGCATTAATGGCGAACCACGACGAGCCATTGATGCAAGGCGATGCAGGGCATCACGGGGGAGCTCCAGGACATGGTTGGAGGTCGAGACGAGAAGGGAGCTGACGAGAACAGGGGCAAGAAGAAGCCAGAGCGCGAAATGTGCGTGACGCCATCATGATCACCACGGGCTCTGGTGCAAATGGCGTGTTATGGCCGGGCCGAACATGTCCAATGGAATGACCCTTGTGACCTAAGTATAACTGAGGAAATAAATCATTCCAGGAGCAAAGAAGTGATTTGCACTAAGCTCCAAAGTAAACCAACAGCCAAGTGTTTGTGCTATGCAGTGGGGACACCAACTAGGTAACTTAGTAAATAACTTGTCTGGGAGGTTTATCTACCGAAGGACTTTCATCCCAGAGGTTTTGAGGGTAAATGGATCAAGATTTACTGCAGTTGCTTCACAACTGCATTTTTGGTCCAGAAATGAAGATCATGTTGATGCTCTCACATGGAATTATGGAATGGGATGCAACTTGGCAAATCCTCATGATATGGACATATAAAGATTATTTAAAAAGCTCATGCCAAATGGACAAGCCAAAATGGCACTTCCTTCACAAACATCATTTCTGTCCAGAAACTTGAAATAATTATGGTGATCGAATGGATCAATGAAATGATTCCAAATTGGGTGGAGAGATTTTTTATTGGTATAAGAATGATCTGGTAATTTATCAGGATTTTTGAAGCAATATAAAATACACTTTCTTCACAACCTGAAAATATTCCCAGAAACAAATATTTGCTCCTGTGCTCAGATAGATGATTGGATGGGGTTGAAAATGTGTGGAGGGTATTAATATGAGCACATTAAGGAGTGTGTTAAAGTTCAAATCATTTTGATATTCCTAGCTAGTACTTCCTTTACAAAGCCTTCTGTCTGACAGAAACTTTGAAAATTCACTGAGGAAGATTGGGTATTCAAATATATTTGAACTTGTGCATGAGGCAGTTATTTGGTCATATAAACATGACAAAAAAGGTTGGGAGTCACTAGGAAAAATATAAATGACACTTCCTTCACAAAGTGCCATTCAGGGCAGAATAGAAAAAGGAATATTGTGGTATTATTTTTGAACTCGCCAAGGAAATGTTTGGGAATATTTGAGCTATATATGACCCAAAGGAATTATGAGAATTATTTGGGGATTTTTGGAGTGATAGAAATATAGGTTGCTTCACAACCTAGGGTTTTAAAGGGTTATCCCTTTATCAGAAAAGGAATATTCCCAATAAAAAGAATATTGGGTTAGGTCAAGGATGAAAACGACAGGGTTTCAGGATGATGATCAGGATGACAAGCCACTTTAAACCTAGGAAGACATGATCTTCCCAAGTTTCAGAACCACTTAGCCACGGAAAAGCAAAACAATTTAGGAGATCCAAGAAAATCAAGGAAAAAAGAAAAGGGCAGAAATCTAGGCTGTTACAAATTCTAATAGCATCTCCAATAGATGACGTAAAATACATAACCACAAAGTGCTAGATGTAAAATACATCAGCCGCTCATCTCTGAACTTAACTGTCGAAACTGAATTTAACTATCGAAACTGAACTTAACTGTCGAAACTGAATTTTGCTGTCGAAACTGAATTTTACTGTCGAAACTGAACGTACTAGAGGTGAGGCTACACATCAGTCGACTGACTTTTTCATCTCTGGTCAGTCGATTTTGCAGCCGTTGGATATGAAATCAAGGGCCTGCAGTTAATCTTCAACCTCCACCCCCCTGAGCCGCCAGCCACCACCGGCCAAACAGTCGCCCCCGGCCGCCCGCCCGCCCCGAAAACACTCCCCACCGCCGGTCCGCCGCCACCCCGGCCATCCCTCTAGGCCCCCTGTGCCGACCTTTTTCTCCGGCGATCCCCACGCCACCGCCCCACCACCGTCGACGACCACCGCCCCACCCTGAACCCTAAGATAGATAGTGGGGTACCTCCCCGGTGAGCCCCCCTCCCCGCTATGGTTGGTTCTTCCTTAACTCCGGCGAGCCCCCCCACCCCCTGAAAATTGACTGACCCAAAAGTCGATTCAGTCGACTGAAGTATAGCTAAATCGGAGCAGCATCACAAGCAAGAGCAAGAGCGAGAGCAGCAACATGAGCAAGAGCAATAGCAAGAGCAGACCAGGCAGGGGGTCGAGAGCAAGAGCAGAGCAGCAGAGCGAGCGAGAGCTAAAGCAGCAGCGGCTCCTACTGATGTGGATGTCGCCGCCGAGGGAGCGATGCCATGGAAGAAGTGGTCGGCGACGCCGCCGTGGATGGAGCCGCGCCATGTCAGCTCGGGACCAAGCGCCGACAACACTGTGAGATCGAGTCAAGAAGAAAATGTGGCGATTAGTGTACAACCCCTTTGGTGACTAGGCCGCAGCTTCATCCGAGGAAATGGTGATGATGCTGCTCTTCCGGTGGTGTAGGTGAAGACGTCGGTGTGGGAATGGAGGTGGCGCAAAAGACAAGGGGAACATCGGGCAGCTCCTTGGAGGTGGAGGACGGGGTGGCTGAATCGGCGGGACGACGAGATCGACGACGGATCATCATCCGGTACGGTGGATGAGGGACGTCGAGGTGTTGCTTTGGACAACGTCGTTGGGGAAGAGGCTCCGGCTGGGTGGCGGACGGAGGAGGGAGTGGGGCTTCGCGGGTTTTTGCGGCCTCGGTGTACGAATGGGTGGGAGGATGGGATGGGAGTGGGGAACCATGGCTTAGGGACGCGCTTGTCCGAAATGTGGGGTAAGTTACGAAAGTACCCCCACCGATTTGAGGCGGTTCTTTCGGTTCAGGGGTACCACGGGCATTTCGTGTGTCGGGATTTCACAGGAGGTGGGAGTTTTCACACGCGTTGTAATTTTGCAATAGCAAGGCACGGGTTGAGATGGAGGGAGTTGTCGGAGCACAACGAGACAAAGATATATCTTAAATATTTTGGGGTAACAAGGCGCGGGTTGAAGAGGCGGGAGTTTCGCAGCATGATAGACAGAGACACTAGCTTGAAATTTTGGCATAACAAGGCGCGGCTTGAAATTTCGGGAGAACAAGCTTAACATGTACCCAAAAAAAGGCAATTCGCACCTCATCACGCACAACACATACACAAACACCATTTAGACTAGTAAGGTACACGTGCATTGCATGCATGAGATTTGGCAACCAAATTATGAATAAATACCACATTATGGCATGTAAGCTTTGAGTCATATATGCATGATGTAGATGTTCGTTTAATTCTTATAGTTCATTTCATTCAAAATCATCTAGTTTTTATAAGAAAGCTAATATATTTTAAGATTCATGGAATTGTGCGTTGTAACACATAAAGTAAAAACAAATAATGGCAAATCATGTAGAAAAACATTTGGGCAATTCTGATACAGAAGATTCTAGAACAAAGAAGAAGTTCTTGTGTTTTGAGGTTTGTGCAATATGCTTAAGTTCAACCATGGAGTCTTCTAGATTGTACATGTGGCGAAATCTGGTGGAATCTAAATGATATCCAACGGCCAGTAGTGCTCAAATTTGCCATCTCTGCACCATCGGATTCACCTCATCCAACGACCATCTTTCAAAGTTAAAGTTACCTGCACACAATATAAAAAATATAAAATATAATATATATAGGGGTATAGATATAGATATGTGATGCGAAAGCCACCCATCATCTCCAATTAGAATAGTGTGTCCATGCACGGATGCAATGTGGCCAAACGATGTCTGCCATCGGTATCTCAAATTCAAATCAGTCTGACCTTGTTCAATGTGTATACATTACAACATGCTCATTTCCAAACCACACCGTGCAGATCTCCATTATATTCATGCATGCATGGGTTTCAAACATCATGATCTCTTATTCAAATATTTGAATTCAACTTTACATTGATTATGACCTCACCTAGTCTTTTACACCCACACAGTCATCTTCTCTTTATACTTGTACCACTAACTTTCTCTCGTGCATGCATGCACACACACTACCACTCGGAATTATCCATCGCGCACATGCAATCTTTTTCTTCAGGTCGGTCTCCCAAGAAGGCTTACACACACACATCCCCCTCTCCATCATATCCGGCATTCTTTATCTCTCACGCGTGCATGCACAACGATCGATGTTCCTCTATGTGTGTGTGTGTGTGTGTAGCTAGGTCTTTCATAGTTTTCCACACAAACCGATCAATCTATATATCTAGTGAGGTCTCACCCTCTTTCCCACGTCCACATCGATTAGTCTATACCTCTCTATATAGGATTACGGGGTTGTTTGGTTTGAGACTAAGTTTGCCAAAGCTTGCCACACCTAAGGTTAGGCAAATTTGACCAACTTAGGTGTGTGTTTGGTTCAAGCCACATCTTAGGCAAGCCACACTATGGTCCCACATCACATACACACAACAAGTGTGGCAAGATTACCTTAGGCTTGCCAACTTGTGGCTCTCGTTTTGAAGAACTAACCTTAGGCAAGTTTGGCAACATTGTATGGCAAAGTGTGGCACTCCTAGGCCTAGAACCATACAACCCCTACATATGTAGCTAATACACCCACATTAATTATATATCCAACGTCCCCCTCTCATCATCCATGACTTCCGCTTAATCTCTCAGACGCGCGCACAATGGCGAAGACAGGGGGCAGCAAGGGCCCTCCCCCCCTAACATCACTATATATCGAGGCTAATATGAATGTGATCATTAGAAAATTGCTGGTAAAACTGGTTTAAGTTCATGAATTGTCCCTCCTCGTAAAGGATTAGCAATGCTTGGCCCCCTAGCTCATTTATTTTTCATGGCTCCGCCACTGCGCGCAACAGCGCACGTTCTCGCCCCCTCTCTCTAAATATTGATCTCACACTTGTGCACTCCTTCATAGTCTCCCTCCACTCGGCCCCTCACACCATCTTCTAGCCCCCACCGGATTTTGCCACATGTACAATCTAGCAGACTCCATTGTTGAACTTAAGCATAATGCACAAACCTCAAAACAACATTGGTTCTCCTTTGTTCTAGAATATTTCGTATCATAACTGCCCAAATTTTTTTCTAGTTGAATTGCCATTATTTGTTTTTACTTTATGCTTTACAACGCACAATTCCATGAATCATAAAATAGATTAAGGGCTTCTTTGATTCAAAGGATTCTCAAAGGAATTTTGGAGGATTCTAATCCTTAGGAATTTTTCCTATCTTGGTTGTTTGATTTGTAGGATTGTAAACCATAGGAATTTTTTCATATGATTCATTTGCACTAGATTTCATAGGAAACATCCCGTCCACTCAAACCTCTTTGAAAGAATTCTGCGTTTTTTCTATGCACAATCAAACACTCGTACAATCCTATAGGATTCAAGACGACATTCCACTATAATCCCATGTTTTTCCTATTCCCGCGTTTTGGAAATCCTACGAATCTAAGAGGCCCTAGATTTTTTATAAAAACTAATTGATTTTGAATGAGATGAACTATAAGAATTAAACGAAGGTCATCAAGCATATATGACTCAGAGCTTACATGATATAATGTGGTATTTATTCATAATTTGGTTGCAAAATCTGATGCGTGCAATGCACGTGTACCCTACTAGTACTTCGAGTATGTGCAAAACACGTAAATTAGAATTCCAATGGCATGCTACACAGTGTCTCTCTTACAGTTCATGAAGCCACATGGCACATGTGGAGGCGTTGTCGCGACCTCCTTGTGTGGATTGATCACAGTGACATGTTGCTGGTTCCAGAAGAATGTACTCATCCTCCCTGAACCATACTGGCGGTACATGCACGAAGCGAAGATGTGCACGCACGCTGAGGGTGTCCTGGATTAGGGGGTCCTCGGACAGCCGGACTATATGCTTATGCCGGACTGTTGGACTATGAAGATACAAGATTGAAGATTTCGTTCTGTGTCCGGGTGGGACTCTCCTTTGCGTGGAAGGCAAGCTTGGCAATTCGGATATGTAGATTCCCTTCTCTGTAACCGACTCTGTGTAACCCTAGCCCCCTCTGGTGTCTATATAAACCAGAGGGTTTGGTCCGTAGGACAACTACAATCATAACCATAGGCTAGCTTCTAGAGTTTAGCCTCTATGATCTCGTGGTAGACCAACTCTTGTAATACTCATATCATCAAGATCAATCAAGAAGGAAGTAGGGTATTACCTCCATCGAGAGGGCCCGAACCCGGGTAAACATTGTGTCCCTTGCCTCCTATTACCATTAGCCTTAGATGCACAGTTCGGGACCCCCTACCCGATATCCGCCGGTTTTGACACCGACATTGGTGCTTTCATTGAGAGTTCCACTGTGTCGTCACCATAAGGCTCGATGGCTCCTTCAATCATCTACAATGATGCAGTCCAGGGTGAGGTTTTCCTCCCCGGACAGATCTTCGTATTCGGCGGCTTCGCACTGCGCCAACTCGCTTGGCCATCTGGAGCAGATCGATAGCTACACCCCTGCCCATTAGGTCAGGTTTGGAAGCCTGAACTACACTGCCGACATCCGTGGAGACTTAATCTTCGACGGATTCAAGCCCATGACAGGTGCGCCCTACGGTCACGATGAGCATGACTTAGATCTGCCATCGGACTGTATTCGGGAGATCACACCTGCAGCCACCCCGGCTTTAAATCCAGAGAAGATCGCGCCATCCAATGACGGGTGGATGGACCCTGCCAAGGAGGCCACACACTCAGCAGCGATAGAGCCGAACACAGATCTCACTTCCAAGGAGGTCTGTGTCGTTGGACCCTCGGACTCGTTCCGACATAGGATCCGAACCGCGTACATCCGTGCCCACTGTACCTAGCTGGGCACCAATCACGGAGTTTACCTCCACTTATATTTTTCAGCACTCACCCTTGGGCGACGTGCTTAACTCATTAAAATCTCTTTCGCTGTCGGGAAACTCTTGGCCGAACTATGTCCGGCTCGAATGGGAAGCGGACGACGAAGGAATTCGTTACCCACCCACCACCCACTTAATAGCCACTGTCAACGACTTAACCTACATGCTTGATTTCGACTACAAAGACATCGACGGTATGGACGACGATGCCAGAGAAGGACAGGAACCACCGCCCACAGGGCGCTGGACTGCTTCCTTATCATACGACATATATATGGTGGATACACCTAAACAAAACGATGGCGAGGATCAAAAGGATGCAATGGAGGGTGACCCTCTTGAGAAGCAATCTAAGCGCCAACGTCCGCGGCGCTGCTCTAAACCCCGCCATATCAAAAATAGTGATATCGACACAAGAGACAATAGCACTCCGATGATGCCGAAGACGAAAACAATCCCGCCCAGCCAAGCTTCGAGCAAACCGAATGGGAGGATGGGCAAGCTAGCCATTATGAACAGGCAATGGATGGAGACTCGGAGGATGACAATTACATGCCCCTCTCCGAAGATGATGTGAGCCTCGGTGACGAAGAATTCATCGTGCCTGAGGATCCCATCGAACAGGAGCGCTTCAAGCGCCGGCTTATAACCACTGCAAAGAGCCTAAAGAAAAAACAACAGCTACTTCAAGCTGCTCAAGATCTGCTCACTGACAGATGGACTGGGGTCCTGGTGGCCGAGGAATACGGACTCGACCGCCCAACCAAAAGCTACCCGAGGCGCAGGTTGTTACCTCAATTCGAGAACGAGGCACTAGAGCCTACACTACCAGTGCAGGATGCGGCTGACAGACCACCTCGTGGCCGAGACAAAGCGGCATATCAGCCCGAACACCAGCCCGCACCCCGTCGCCAATCAAACAAAAACACGAAGGCCCGGGGCTACACGCATGACCTGCAAGACGAATTGGAAAACAAAGCAGGATAGTCAAGATCGATCTACGGATCGCGGGGGCGCGCCCCAACACGTGACGATGACCGCCACGCCGGATATACTAAATACAAATCTGTCTTGGCCGAATACAGCAGACCAGACTCGTTGGAACTGCGTCGCGACGTAGCCCGGCATAGAGGCGCTGCACACCCCCTATGCTTCACCGACGAAGTAATGGAGCATGAGTTCCCAGAAGGGTTTAAACCCGTGAACATCGAACCATATGATGGGACAACAGACCCCGCGGTATGGATTGAAGATTTCCTTCTCCACATTCACATGGCCCGCGGCGATGATCTACATGCCATCAAGTACCTCCTACTAAAGCTCAAGGGACCTGCTCGGCATTGGCTGAATAGTCTACCGGCAAACTCCATTGGCAGTTGGGAGAACCTGGAAGACGCATTCCTTGACAACTTCCAGGGCACTTATGTGCGACCACCGAATGCTGATGACTTAAGTCACATAACCCAACAGCCCGGAGAGTCAGCCAGGGAATTCTGGACTCGGTTCTTAACAAAAAAGAACCAAATCGTCTACTGTCCGGATGCCGAAGCCCTAGCGGCCTTTAAGCATAACATCCGTGACGAGTGGCTTGCCCGACACCTCGGCCAAGAGAAGCCGAAATCCATGGCAGCCCTTACGACACTCATGACCCACTTTTGTGCGGGCGAGGACAGCTGGTTGGCTCGTAGCAACAGCACATCAAGAAATCCTGGCACTTCGGACGCCAGAGATAGCAATGGCAAGCCTCGGCGGAACAGACACAAGTGTCGCAATAATAGCGACAACGCCGAAGACACGATCATCAATGCCGGATTCAGTGGCTCTAAGTCCGGTCAACGGAAGAAGCCATTTAAAAGAAACAATCCAGGCCCGTCTAGTCTGGACCGCATACTCGATTGCTCATGTCAAATCCACGGCACCCCCGATAAACCAACCAACCACACCAACAGAGAATGTTGGGTATTTAAGCAGGCCGGCAAGCTAAATGCCGAAAACAAGGAAAAGGGGTCGCATAGTGATGACGACGAGGAGCCCCGGCTGCCGAACACATGAGGACAGAAGAAAATTCCTCCCCAAGTTAAAATGGTAAACATGATATACGCCACCCACATTCCCCGAGCGGGAACGGAAGCGTGCACTAAGGGACGTCTATGCGATGGAGCCAGTCGCGCCAAAGTTCAACCCATGGTCTTCCTGTCCGATCACCTTTGATCGTAGGGACCATCCGACCAGTATCCGTCATGGCGGCTCAGCCGCGCTGGTCCTTGACCCTATGATTGACGGATTCCACCTCACACGAGTACTCATGGACGGTGGCAGCAGCCTGAACCTGCTCTATTAGGATACAGTGCGCAAAATGGGTATCGATCCCTCAAGGATCAAACCCACCAAAACTACCTTTCAAGGTGTCATACCAGGTGTAGAGGCCTATTGTACGGGCTCAATCACACTGGAAGTAGTCTTCGGATCTCCGAACAACTTCCGAAGTGAGGAGTTAATCTTCGATATCGTCCCCTTCCGCAGTGGCTATCATGCACTGCTCAAACGAACCGCATTCGCCAGACTCAATGCGGTGCCGCACTATGCCTACCTGATACATCCATTTTGCATCATGCTTTTATATCAATATTTATTGCATTATGGGCTGTTATTTCACGTTATGTCACAATACTTATGGTTATTCTCTCTTATTTTACAAGGTTTACATGAAGAGGGAGAATGCTGGCAGTTGGAATTCTGGGCTGGAAAAGGAGCAAATATTGAAGGCCTATTCTGTGCAACTCCAAAAGTCCTGAAACTCCACAGAATACCTTAAAATAAATAAAGAAAAATCGTCGCCCAAGATGAAGGCCAAGGGGCCAACACCCTGCTCACGAGGGTGGGGGGAGCGCCCCCCTGGGCGCGCCCCCTACCTCGTAGGCCCCCTGGTGGCTCTCTGACGCCCATCTTCTCCTATATGAAGTCTTTTGATGAGAAAAAATAGAAGGCAACCTTTCGGGACGAGACTCCGCCGCCACGAGGCGGAACCTTGGCGGAACCAATCTAGGGCTTCGGCAGAGCTGTTCTGCCGGGGACACTTCCCTCCGGGAGGGGGAAATCATCACCATCGTCATCACCAACGCTCCTCTCATCGGGAGAGGGCAATCTCCATCAACATCTTCACCAGCACCATCTCATCTCCAAACCCTAGTTCATCTCTTGTATCCAATTCTTGTCTCCAAGTCCGGGATTGGTGCTAGTAGGTTGCTAGTAGTGTTGATTACTCCTTGTAGTTGATGCTAGTTGGTTTATTTGGTGGAAGATCATATGTTCAGATCCTTTATGCATATTATTACCCCTCTGATTATGAACATGAATATGCTTTGTGAGTAATTACGTTTGTTCCTGAGGACAAGGGAGAAGTCTTGCTATTAGTAGTCATGTGAATTTGGTATTCGTTCGATATTTTGATAAGATGTATGTTGTCTAGCCTCTAGTGGTGTTATGTGAACGTCGACTACATAACACTTCACCATTATTTGGGCCTAGAGGAAGGCATTGGGAAGTAATAAGTAGATGATGGGTTGCTAGAGTGACAGAAGCTTAAACCCTAGTTTATGCGTTGCTTCGTAAGGGGCTGATTTGGATCCATATGTTTCATGCTATGGTTAGGTTTACCTTAATACTTTTGTTGTAGTTGCGGATGCTTGCAATAGAGGTTAATCATAAGTGGGATGCTTGTCCAAGTAAGGGCAGTACCCAAGCACCGGTCCACCCACATATCAAATTATCAAAGTACCGAACGCGAATCATATGAGCGTGATGAAAACTAGCTTGACGATATTCCCATGTGTCCTCGGGAGCGCTTTTCCTATTATAAGAGTTTGTCCAGGCTTGTCCTTTGCTACAAAAAGGATTGGGCCACCTTGCTGCACTTTATTTACTTTTGTTACTTGTTGCTCGTTACAATTTATCTTATCACAAAACTATCTGTTACCACTTATTTCAGTACTTGCAGAGAATACCTTGCTGAAAACCGCTTATCATTTCCTTCTGCTCCTCGTTGGGTTCGACACTCTTACTTATCGAAAGGACTACGATAGATCCCCTATACTTGTGGGTCATCAAGACTCTTTTCTGGCGCCGTTGCCGGGGAGTGAAGCGCCTTTGGTAGGTGGAATTTGGTAAGGAAAAATTTATTTAGTGTGCTGAAATTTTCTGTCACTTGTTACTATGGAAAGTAATTGTCTGAGGGGCTTGTTCGGGGTATCTTCACCCCGTCCAGTAGAGCAAAGAGTTGCTCCTCAACCTACTCAACCTACTGAACCTATTGAAAATGAAACTCCTTTTGAGATTCCTTCGGGTTTGATGGAAAAACTGCTAGCTAACACTTTTACAGGAGATGGAACAAAGCATCCTGATGAACATCTACGCTATGTGGATGATGTTTGTGGACTATTTAAGCTTGCAGGTATACCCGATGATGTTGTTAAGAAGAAGGCTTTCCCTTTATCTTTGAAGGGAGACGCATTGACATGGTATAGGCTATGTGATGATATGAGATCATGGAACTATAAAAGATTGAAATTGGAATTTCATCAAAAGTATTACCCTATGCATCTTGTTCATCGTGATCGCAATTATATATATAATTTTTGGCCTCGCGAAGGAGAAAGCATCGCTCAAGCTTGGGGGAGGCTTAAATCAATGTTATATTCATGCCCCAATCATGAGCTCGCAAGAGAAGTGATTATGCAAAGTTTTATGCTCGGCTTTCTGATAACAATCGCACCATGCTCGATACTTCTTGTGCTGGCTCTTTTATGATGAAGACTATTGAATTTAGATGGAATTTATTGGATAGAATTAAACGCAACTCTGAAGATTGGGACCTCGACGAAGGTAAGGAGTCAGGTATGACACCTAAGTTTGATTGTGTTAAATCTTTTATGGATACCGATATTTTCCGTAAGTTTAGCACTAAATATGGACTTGACTCTGAGATAGTAGCTTCTTTCTGTGAATCTTTTGCTACTTATGTTGATCTCCCCAAGGAGAAGTGGTTTAAATATCATCCTCCCATAGAAGTAAAAGTAGCTGCACCTATTAAAGTTGAAGAAAAGACTGTCACTTATAATGATCCTATTGTTCCCACTTCTTATGTTGAGAAACCACCTTTCCCTGTTAGAATGAAGGATCATGCTAAAGCTTCAACTGTTGTTCGTAAAAGCAATATTAGAACTTATACACCTCCTGAGCAAGTCAAAGTAGAACCCAATATTGCTATTGTTAAAGATCTCTTGTCTGATAATATTGATGGGCATGTTATTCAATTCTGTGGTGAAACTGCTAGAATTGCTAAACCTTGTGATAGAGATAAACATAGACCTGTGGTAGGCGTGCCTGTTATTTCTGTTAAAATAGGAGATCATTGTTATCATGGCTTATGTGATATGGGTGCTAGTGCTAGTGTTATACCCATTGACTTATACAAAGAAATTATGCATGATATTGCACCTGCTGAGTTAGAAGATATTGATGTTACAATTAAACTTGCCAATAGAGATACTATATCTCCAATGGGAATTGTTAGAGATGTTGAAGTCTTGTGTGGGAAAACCAAATATCCCGCTGATTTTCTTGTTCTTGGTTCTCCACAAGATAGCTTTTGTCCCATTATATTTGGTAGACCCTTCTTGAATACTGTTAATGCTAAGATAGACTGCAAAAAGAATGTTGTTACTATTGGCTTGGATGATATGGTTCATGAGTTTAATTTCTCTAAATTTAGTAAACAACATCGTGAGGAAGAATTGCCTAGTAAGGATGAAATTATTGGTCTTGCTTCTATTGCCGTACCTCCTAGTGATCCTTTAGAACACTATTTGCTAGACCATGAAAATGATATGTTCATGAATGAAAGAAGGGAAATAGATGAAGTATTCTTTAAACAGGAACCTATTCTGCAACACAATTTGCCTGTTGAAATCCTAGGGGATCCTCCTCCACCCAAGGGTGATCCCGTGTTTGAGCTTAAACCGTTGCCTGATAATCTTAAATATGCTTATCTTGATGAAAAGAAAATATATCCTGTCATTATTAGTGCTAACCTTTCAGAGCATGAAGAAGAAAGATTATTGAAAACTCTGAAGAAGCACCGTGCCGCTATTGGATATACTCTGGATGATCTTAAGGGCATCAGTCCCACTCTATGTCAACATAAAATAAATTTGGAAGCTGATGCCAAACCAGTTTGTGATCCTCAACGACGTTTGAATCCTAAAATGAAAGAAGTGGTAAGAAAAGAAATACTCAAGCTTCTGGAGGCAGGTATAATTTATCCCGTTGCTGATAGTCAGTGGGTAAGTCCTGTCCATTGTGTCCCTAAGAAGGGAGGTATTACTGTTGTCCCTAATGATAAAGATGAATTGATTCCGCAAAGAATTATCACAGGTTATGGGATGGTAATTGATTTCCGCAAATTAAATAAGGCTACTAAGAAAGATCATTACCCCGTACCTTTTATCGATCAAATGCTAGAGAGATGATGCAAACATACACATTATTGCTTTCTAGATGGTTATTCTGGTTTTTCTCAAATACCTATGTCGGCTAAAGATCAATCAAAGACTACTTTTACATGCCCTTTTGGTACTTTTGCTTATAGACGTATGCCTTTTGGTTTATGTAATGCACCTGCTACCTTTCAAAGATGCATGATGGCTATATTCTCTGACTTTTGCGAATAATTTGTGAGGTTTTCATGGATGACTTTTCCGTCTATGGTTCCTCTTTTGATGATTGCTTGAGCAATCTTGCTCGAGTTTTGCAGAGATGTAAAGAAACTAATCTTGTCTTGAACTGGGAAAAGTGCCACTTTATGGTTAATGAAGGTATTGTCTTGGGGCACAAAGTTTCTGAAAGGGGTATTGAAGTTAATAAAGCCAAGGTTGATGCTATTGAAAAGATGCCATGTCCCAAGGACATCAAAGGTATAAGAAGTTTCCTTGGTCACGCCGGATTTTATAGGAGGTTCATAAAGGACTTCTCAAAAATCTCTCGGCCTCTGACTAATTTATTACAAAAAGATGTACCATTTGTCTTTGATGATGATTGTGTAGAAGCATTTGAAATACTTAAGAAAGCATTAGTCTCTGCACCTATTGTTCAGCCACCTGATTGGAATTTACCCTTTGAAATTATGTGTGATGCTAGTGATTATGCTGTAGGTGCTGTTCTAGGGCAAAGAGTTGATAAGAAATTAAATGTTATCCATTATGCTAGTAAGACTCTAGACAATGCTCAAAGAAATTATGCTACTACCGAAAAGGAACTTTTAGCAGTTGTATTTGCTTGTGATAAATTCAGACCCTATATTGTTGATTCTAAAGTAACTATTCACACTGATCATGCTGCTATTAAATATCTTATGGAAAAGAAAGATGCAAAACCTAGACTTATTAGATGGGTTCTCCTGCTGCAAGAATTCGATTTGCATATTGTTGATAGAAAAGGAGCTGAGAACCCCGTTGCAGACAACTTATCTAGGTTAGAGAATGTTCTTGATGACCCACTACCTATTGATGATAGCTTTCCTGATGAACAATTAAATGTCATAAGCACTTCTCGTAGCACTCCATGGTATGCTGATTATGCTAATTATATTGTTGCTAAATTTATACCACCTAGCTTCACATACCAACAAAAGAAAAAGTTTTCTATGACTTGCGACATTACTTTTGGGATGACCCACATCTTTATAAAGAAGGAGTAGATGGTGTTATTAGACGTTGTGTACCTGAGCATGAACAGGAACAGATCCTACGCAAGTGTCACTCCGAAGCTTATGGAGGACACCACGCTGGAGATAGAACTGCACATAAGGTATTGCAATCCGGTTTTTATTGGCCTACTCTCTTCAAGGATGCCCGTAAGTTTGTTTTGTCTTGCGATGAATGTCAAAGAATTGGTAATATTAGTAGACGTCAAGAAATGCCTATGAATTATTCACTTGTTATTGAACCATTTGATGTTTGGGGCTTTGATTATATGGGACCTTTTCCTGCCTCTAATGGATATACACATATTTTAGTTGCTGTTGATTACGTTACTAAGTGGGTAGAAGCTATTCCAACTAGTAGTGCTGATCATAACACTTCTATTAAAATGCTTAAGGAAGTTATTTTTCCGAGGTTTGGAGTCCCTAGATATTTAATGACTGATGGTGGTTCACACTTTATTCATGGTGCTTTCCGTAAGATGCTTGCTAAATATGACGTTAATCATAGAATTGCATCTCCATATCACCCGCAGTCTAGTGGTCAAGTAGAATTGAGCAATAGAGAACTCAAACTAATTTTGCAAAAGACTGTCAATAGGTCTAGAAAGAATTGGTCCAAGAAACTTGATGATGCATTATGGGCCTATAGAACTGCATATAAAAATCCTATGGGTATGTCTCCGTATAAAATGGTTTATGGAAAAGCTTGTCACTTGCCTCTCGAACTGGAACATAAGGCATATTGGGCTATTAAAGAGCTCAACTATGATTTCAAACTTGCCGGTGAGAAGAGGTTATTTGATATTAGCTCACTTGATGAATGGAGAACCCAAGCTTATGAAAATGCCAAGTTGTTTAAAGAAAAGGTTAAAAGATGGCATGACAAAAGGATACAAAAGCGTGAGTTTAATGTAGGTGATTATGTATTGCTATACAACTCTCGTTTAAGATTTTTTGCAGGAAAACTTCTCTCTAAATGGGAAGGTCCCTACGTTATCGAGGAGGTCTATCGTTCTGGTGCCATAAAAATCAACAACTTCGCAGGCACAAATCCGAAGGTGGTAAACGGTCAAAGGATCAAACACTATATCTCAGGTAATCCTATAAATGTTGAAACTAATATTATTGAAACCGTAACCCCGGAGGAATACATAAAGGACACTTTCCAGAACGTTCCAGACTCCGAAAAGGAATAGGTATGTGGTACGGTAAGTAAACCGACTCCAAAACAATTTTTAAGGCAATATTTCTCTGTTTTGGAATATTTAGAAAAATAGAAAAATAAGTAGCAGTCCGGGGAGGTCACGAGGCCTCCACGAGGGTGGAGGGCACGCCCTACCCCCCTGGGCGCGCCCCCTACCTCGTGAGCACCTCGTGTGCCCTCCGAACTCCGTTTCCTTGCACGATATGTATTTTGGTCGGTAAAAATTCATTATATATACTCCCGAAGGTTTTGACTCCCGTATCATGCAAATATCCTCTGTTTTTGTTTCGAGCTGTTGCTGCTGCAGATTAGAGCAAGATGTCTTCTCAAGAGTCAGTCGGGGAGAGCCGGGTATCTAACCCGGCACCGGAATCAAGGGTAAACAGTGACGCTGACCACTTTGAGCCAGCAACGGAGGAAGAGATGGAGGCTGACCTGATGAGGGTAGATGCCATGGAAGATCAAGAAGTCACCTCTCGCCTCCGAGCTGGGTTTACGATGGGGGAACTACAGAGCTCAGCTATTCCAAACTCGGTTATCCCTTCCAATGTTAAATTTCTTTCCTATGAAAATATGAGGAGGAGTGTCTCTTGTTCTCCCGCAGCTATGCAACACCCTTGGGTGCAAGGAGCTTTAGCCGTTACAGGAAAGCTTCGCAAGGAAATAATGGACCTCAAGCAGCAAGTCAATAAGCTCGAGGAGGAGAACCATATTCTGAGGGGAATCATCGCCAAGAATATTACGCCAACAACAAAGAAGGAGAAATAATCACATGGGTATGGGCACTCCCCTTGGCAACTGCCAAGCTTGGGGGAGGTGCCCTGGTATCGTATCACCATCACAACTCCTATCTTTACCGTTTTTCTTAGTTCATCTTGATTTAGTAGAATAAAGTCATGGCATGATCTAGTTTTGAGTTTTGCTTTATGCTCCTTCGTTGCAATCGATTCCGTGAGCTATATAATAAAGATTAGTGTTGAGTCAAGGGCTTGAGTATTTTGCCATGATCTTGGGTGATTAGAAGAAAAAGAATAAAAAGAATCAAAGAGTTCATATTGATCTTAGTGAAAGTAATGACTTCACATAGAAAGAGTATGATGATTAAAAGTTGTTGGGAGTTGGCAAATATAGCTTTGGTCATCATTGCAATTAATAGGAAGTAATAAGGAAAGAGAGGTTTCACATATAGATATATTATCATTGACATCTTTTATGATTGGGAACACTCATTAAAATATGACATGCTAAAGAGTTGAGGTTGGACAAGGAAGACAACATAATGAGTTATGTTTTCTTACATCTGAGATAAAGTATGTTGTCATGGATCCTCTACCGTGTTGAGCTTGCCTTTCCCCCTCATGCTAGCCAAATTCTTAGCACCAAGTAGAAATACTACTTGTGCTTCCAAATACCCTTAAACCAGTTTTGCCATGAGAGTCCACCATATCTACCTATGGATTGAGTAAGATCCTTCAAGTAAGTTGTCATCGGTGCAAGCAATAAAAATTGCTCTCTAAATATGCATGACTTATTAGTCAGAGAAATAAGCTTTGTACGAACTTGTTGTGGACGCAATAAAAGCGACGGACTGCATAATAAAGGTTCACATACAAGGGGCAATATAAAGTGACGTTCTTTTGCATTAAGATTTTGTGCATCAACCCTAAACGCACATGACAACCTCTACTTCCCTCTGCGAAGGGCCTATCTTTTATTATTACCCTCTACCTTATGCAAGAGTCACGGTGATCTTCACCTTTCCTTTTTCATTTTATCCTCTAGCAAGCTCAGCATGTTGGAAAGAACATGATATATATATATATATATATATAATTGGATGTGGGGGAGCATGAATTATTATTGTTGACATTACCATTGAGGTAAAAGGTTGTGGGGCAAAACTATAAGCCCCTATCTTTCTCTGTGTCCGATTAAAACTCCGTAACCACAAGTATTGCGTGAGTGCTAGCAATTATAAAGGACTAAGTGATAGTTGAGTATGTGGACTTGTTTTTAAGCTCTGACATAGACTCTTTCCGACGTTATGATAAATTGCAATTGCTTCAATGACTGAGGGTATAGTCTGTTGATGCTCAATAAGGTTTCTAATTCATACTTTAGCTTTGTGAAAGATCATCACTTGAACATGAGTAATCATATGACAAAATCTATTTATGTTGCTGTTATGAAATAATCATGATGCCTTCATGTCCGTATTTTATTTTTATCGACGCCTCTACCTCTAAACATGAGGACATATTTATTGTTATCGGCTTTTCGCTTCAGGACAAGCGAGGTCTAAGCTTGGGGGAGTTGATACGTCCATTTTGCATCATGCTTTTATATCAATATTTATTTGCATTATGGGCTGTTATTTCACGTTATGTCACAATACTTATGGCTATTCTCTCTTATTTTACAAGGTTTACATGAAGAGGGAGAATGCCGGCAGCTGGAATTCTGGGCTGGAAAAGGAGCAAATATTGAAGGCCTATTCTGCGCAACTCCAAAAGTCCTGAAACTCCACGGAATACGTTAAAATAAATAAAGAAAAATCGTCGCCAAAGATGAAGGCCAGGGGGCCCACACCCTGCTCACGAGGGTGGGGGCGCCCCCCTGGGCGCGCCCCCTACCTCGTGGGCCCCCTGGTGGCTCTCCAACGCCCATCTTCTCCTATATGAAGTCTTTTGATGATAAAAAATAGAAGGCAACCTTTCGGGACGAGACTCCGCCGCCACGAGGCGGAACCTTGGCGGAACCAATCTAGGGCTCTGGCAGAGCTGTTCTGCCGGGGACACTTCCCTCCGGGAGGGGGAAATCATCACCATCGTCATCACCAATGCTCCTCTCATCGGGAAAGGGCAATCTTCATCAACATCTTCACCAGCACCATCTCATCTCCAAACCCTAGTTCATCTCTTGTATCCAATTCTTGTCTCCAAGTCCGGGATTGGTGCTAGTAGGTTGGTAGTAGTGTTGATTACTCCTTATAGTTGATGCTAGTTGGTTTATTTGGTGGAAGATCATATGTTCAGATCCTTTATGCATATTATTACCCCTCTGATTATGAACATGAATATGCTTTGTGAGTAATTACGTGTGTTCCTGAGGACAAGGGAGAAGTCTTGCTATTAGTAGTCATGTGAATTTGGTATTCGTTCGATATTTTGATAAGATGTATGTTGTCTAACCTCTAGTGGTGTTATGTGAACGTCGACTACATAACACTTCACCATTATTTGGGCCTAGAGGAAGGCATTGGGAAGTAATAAGTAGATGATGGGTTGCTAGAGTGACAGAAGCTTAAACCCTAGTTTATGCGTTGCTTCGTAAGGGGCTGATTTGGATCCATATGTTTCATGCTATGGTTAGGTTTACCTTAATACTTTTGTTGTAGTTGCGGATGCTTGCAATAGAGGTTAATCATAAGTGGGATGCTTGTCCAAGTAAGGGCAGTACCCAAGCACCGGTCCACCCACATATCAAATTATCAAAGTACCGAACGCGAATCATATGAGCGTGATGAAAACTAGCTTGACGATATTCCCATGTGTCCTCGGGAGCGCTTTTCCTATTATAAGAGTTTGTCCAGGCTTGTCCTTTGCTACAAAAAGGATTGGGCCACCTTGCTGCACTTTATTTACTTTTGTTACTTGTTGCTCGTTACAATTTATCTTATCACAAAACTATCTGTTACCACTTATTTCAGTATTTGCAGAGAATACCTTGCTGAAAACCGCTTATCATTTCCTTCTGCTCCTCGTTGGGTTCGACACTCTTACTTATCGAAAGGACTACAATAGATCCCCTATACTTGTGGGTCATCACTACCTCAAGGTGAAGATGCCTGGACCTCGCGGGGTTATAACAGTCAATGGAAACACAGAGCGCTCCCTCCATACGGAGGAGCACACTGCGGCCCTCGCAGCAGAAGTACAGAGCAGCCTCCTTAGGCAGACCTCCAATTCGGCAATAAAGCCCCCGGACACCGTCATGCGAGTCCCAAGTACTCTGCAACAGGATCATCCGGTTCGTCCAGCGCTCGCCTAGCAGTTCGGCCTCCATCCTAGTCCCAGTCAAGCGGTGAAATTTGTGCCGCGCGAACATAATTACGCACTTAAAATACCGTGGGCATAGACGAAGGCACAACTAGAACGCGGTGCACAATGCGGCTCAACCGCCCCAGGATCCGTATACCTTCACCCTTTTTCTTTCTTTCAGGTCCCTATCTTCTTGAGGCTCTTACCTGATTATCGGACCCATGACGGGATAGAAACACCAAGGAGGCAAGGAGCTTTGACGTACAAGGGAATCCCCACGTGGTCTCTGATAACGATCGCTATACCTGTTTTTACATACCCACACGCAGATCGCTCTTGGTTAGGACATGTCAAATAGTCCTATTTTGCTTATCGCACTACTTATATACATACGCCTCGATGTATCATTCAAATAACAATGGAAAATAATGTACAACATCAGCTTATTACTACATTTCTTTTTATTTTTCCTTGACTGTTTATTTATTACAAATCGTACATGTACATTCTGGTACGTTCAGTTTGCCAGGGGCTTCAGTGTACCCCATAACACGGCAAGAAAGTCCGAACACTTTCGATAGTGCGGCACTGCGAACTTATAGCATTATATGCATCAGCTTCGAATCATGTCTTGGGTCAATAGTTGGGTTGCCCGGCTCCTGTGCTTGCTACCCTACGTTCCGCTATATCGGCTAGGGTAGTAAAGGGAGAACTACTATCATTGTGTCCCGGTTCTTCCGGACGAGCACCTCAGTAGAGAAAGCCGAAAACTAACTGCCATGATGCGGCGAGAGCTGGTCGCTGTTCGAGAGGTTTTGAATCCTTAAAGATTTTTTCCGCTTCAGGCGAGGAATCGGTCCTTGTCCGATTTAGGCGTGTATAGCGCCCCAAGTTCGACCTTTCGAATACCAGGGGCTACGCCAAAATTTAAAATTATAGAACTTCTATGGCTAAGTGAGGGTGATAAAGCTGTATAAGTCCGATTGCCTTGTTTGTTGCGCTAAACACCTCCTTAAAGGACCAAAAACTTGGATAAAGAGTGTTTAGATTTATCCCGAACACACCTGTGCTAGTTACATGGGGGGCGGAAGCCGATGACTTGCCAACTCTCAGATTTTGTAAACAGCCGCATAGGAGGTAAAATGTTAAATCAACAAGCATTATATTGCGCAAATGAACTTGTTTCATATTACAGGATAAAATGAGTACATTCACTCAAAGATTACATCCTTGGTACATTGTTCTGCCACAAGGCGGGAGCCCTTAAGGACACTGTCATAATAATTTTCTGGTCGGCGGTGCTCCTTGCCCTTCGGAGGCCCCTCGGTCATCAGCGCTGTGGCGTCCATCTTCACCCAATGCATCTTTGCACGGGCAAAGGCCATCCACGTGCCTTCAATGCAAACCGACTGCTTTATGACCTCCAATCGTGGGCAGGCGCTCACCAGCCACTTCGGGAGACCGAAGTAGCTGCTGGGCATAGGTTCAGCAGGCCATAGCCGACTATGAGGTCCTTCATGGCCAGTTTGGCTGCCTTGTGCAGCTCGACCAGTTGCTTCAGCTGGTCGCTCAAGAGCATCGGATGTTCTGTCCCAAGATACTGAGACCAGAACAACTTCTCCGTCGAGCTCCCTTCTTCGGCTTGATAGAACTCTGTGGCATCAGATATGTTGCGCGGTAGATCTGCGAATGCTCCTGGAGAGCTCCAAATTCGGGTAAGTAAAAGGAAAGTCTCCTTCACATGCTTGCTTTGCATATGAATGCCTTACCCGCCGCAATCTTCTTGGCCACCCGAATCTCCTGGAGGGCCTTCTGGGCTTCGGCTCTGGTGTCTTGCACGCTCTGGAGGGCCTTAGCAAGCTCGGACTCTTGAGTCTTAGAGTCACGCTCCAAGGACTCGTATTTCTGGACGAAATCCTGGAGCTCTTGCTGGACCTCGTTGACCCAGGCCTCTTGCTTCTCACGCTCAATGCGTTACTTGGCCGCTTTGTCTTTGGCCTCGGTCAGCGCCTTCGTAAGGTCCGCCACTTCGGTCGTGGCCCCTATTAGAGTTCATGACGCTTCTATTAGCAGAAGCCATTTATCCTTTATCAATATATAGATGGGGTATTGCGTACCTCGACTTTCCTCGAGCTGCCTCTTCACGAGGCCGAGCTCCCCCTCGGTCCACTCCAGGTCCTGCTTTAGTCCAGAGACCTCCGCAGTACGAGCGACAACGGCCAGCAGCGACGCCTGCTTATTCACATAAGACATCTTTTGTTAGACTCTTGCAAACATTAATTGATCCTCTGTTCGGCTTTTCTTTCCGAACACCAAACAGAGCATCAGGGGCTACTATCTATATCGTGATACTCTCTTACAATTTTATTACTTGCCTCAAAGCCTGTTAGGAGGCTAGCACAGGCTTCTGTCAATCCGCTTTTGGCGGAATGGACCTTCTCAATCACCGTACTCATAAGAGTACGGTGTTCTTCATCAATGGAAGTGCCGCGAAGTGCTTCCAGCAAGTTGTCCAATGCCACTGGATGGACAGAGGTTGTCGGTACAGGCGGCTCGCCCCCCTTATAGAGAGTCTGCCTGCCTGAATTTGGAACCACTTGGGTTTCCGGAGCTGCATTCGGCTGGGGGCCAAACTTGCTGCGGCCCCCATTATTGGAGTCCATGGGGGTCTTCCCCCCATGTGCCCGGCGACTGGGATTTTTCCTGGGGGCGTCTCCGGAACTGTCTCCCCTTGGCCCGGTATCCTTTGAGACAACACATTGGTGTCGTCTGCGGGCTTGGGGGAGGAGGCTGTCGGGCATGAATCACTGTTCATCACCGACGGGCCCAGAGACCCCTCCGAAAAGGATACATTGATGCTGGATTTGGCCGGACTACAAGTACACGTCTCGCATGATAAGAAGCAGTAAAACAAACATACCAGAAGTATCATAGTATCCGGATACTTATGACTTAGACATGGGCTTGTCCCTAGGCTCCCACTCGACGCCGCTGTTGGTGGCTGCGGTGGAGTGGTCCGGAAGGAAGGTCTTTCCCTTCTTGAACACCTCGGCCTCCCCCTGCGGGGTGGCCTTCCTCTTTTTTCTCCCCCGACAGGGGGAGGGATTTCCTCTTCCTCCTCGTCTTCGGAGGAGGAGTGCGTCTCGGTATCTTCGAACGTCATGTCCGATGTAACCTTCCGCCATAGACCTTCTCTGGTCCCCGCGGCCGTCTTCTTGGCCTTCTTCTCCGGCACCTCATAGCGCGCGGAAACAACATCTTCGTTAGAAGAGGCGATTATGGTTCTTCAGGTAGCAGAGTCGGACAATCGATCTGCTCCGCTATCGCCACCCAAACCTATAAAATCGGCATGGAGGCTTAGATTCCTCCCGTGGATGTGCTGGTCAAAGGAATATCTTGCAAAACATGAAAACTTACCGATTTGGCTCGGCGTTTCGCGCTGAGTCCGCGATCTTCGGTTATGGGCGGTGGTATCTCGTTGTTCTTGAATAGCACTTTCCAGACGTCTTCGTGCGTCGTGCCGAAGAGCTCTCGCAGCGTCTGGTGTTCGTCCGGGTCGAACTCCCACAGATTGCAAACCCGTCTCTGGCACAGAAGAATCCGGCGGAAGAGCATAACCTGGACCACATTGACGAGTTTGATTTTCTTGCTTAACATATTTTTGACGCAGGTCTGAAGTCCGGTCAATTCTTCCGCTGAGCTCCAGGCTAAGCCCTTCTCTTTCCAGGAGGTAAGCCATATGGGGACGCCAGAGCAAAATTCGGGGGCCGCCGCCCAGTTAGCGTCGCGCGGCTCGGTGATATAGAACCACCCCGATTGCCACCCCATCACGGTCTCCACAAAGGAGCCTTCGGGCCAGGTGACATTGGGCATCTTGCCCACCATGGCGCCCCCGCACTCCGCTTGTTGGCCTCCCACCACCTTTGGCTTCACGTTGAAGGTCTTCAGCCATAGGCCAAAGTGGGGCGTGATGCGGAGGAAGGCCTCACACACGACGATAAACATCGAGATGTTGAGGATGAAGTTGGGGGCCAGATCATGGAAGTCCAGCCCATAGTAGAACATTAGTCCGTGGACGAACGGGTGGAGGGGGAATCCCAGCCCGCGGACGAAATGAGAGAGGAATACTACCCTTTCCTAGGGCTTCGGGGTAAGGATGATCTGCCCTTCGGCCGGAAGCCAATGCGCGATGTCTGCGGATAAGTATCTGGCCTTCCGAAGCTTCTTGATGTCCTCCTTTGTGACGGAGGAGGCCATCCACTTGCCTCCCGCTCCGGACATGTTCGAAATGGTTTTTGCGGAGAAGGTGAAAGCTTGGGCGTTGGAGCTCGAGAGCTGATGAGTAGAGGAAGAAGAAGGCGTGGGTGAAAAAGGGGAGTCTTTGTCTCCTTATAAAGGCAGCAGATCATGCGCTGTCACGCCCAAGATGCGGCCCTATCCTAAAGAGACTCCAAGGTCCCACCAAGGATAGAAGCGCATCTTGAAGACGCTTTTGCAAGGTGGATATCATTACATCAACATTACATAATAGATGGGGATACATACAAGAGGCATGGAATGCCACACGAATACAACAATACATCATACAAGAGATCAACATCCGACTACGGATGAAACACAAACAGAAACTCAAACGACATCCACCCTGCTAGCCCAGGCTGCCGACCTAGAACCTATCCCCTGATCGAAGAAGACGCAGAAGAAGAACTCCAAAACAAGCAAACATCTCTCTCGCGTCATGATCATCGCAGAACCTGTACCTGCAACTGTTGTTGTAGTAATCTGTGAGCCACGAGGACTCAGCAATCCCATTACCATGGGTATCAAGACTAGCAAAGCTTAATGGGTAAGGAAGGGGTAAAGTGGTGAGGTTGCAGCTGTGACTAAGCATACATGGTGGCTAACATACGCAAATGAGAGTGAGAAGAGAAGCAAACGGAATGGTCGTGAAGCTAGCAATGATCAAGAGGTGATCCTGAACTCCTACTTACGTCAAACAGAACCCAAAGACCGTGTTCACTTCCCGGACTCCGCCGAGAAGAGACCATCACGGCTACACACGCGGTTGATGTGTTTTAATTCAAATCTGGTGTCAAGTTATCTACAACCGGATATTAACAAATTCCCATCTGCCACATAACTACGGGCATGGCTCTCGAAAGTTTATACCCTGCACGGGTGTCCCAACTTAGCCCATGATAAGCTCTCGCGATCAACGAAGGATATTCCTTCTCCCAGGAAGACCCGATCAATCTTGGAATCCCGGTTACAAGACATTTCAACAATGGTAAAACAAGACCAGCAAGATCGCCCGATGCGCCGACATCCTGATAGGAGCTGCACATATCTCGTTCTCAGGGCAACACCGGATGAGCAATCCATACAACTAAAACCAGACCTCAAGTTTCCCTGAGGGGGCACTGCAAAGGGCTCTGGATCGGACCAGCACTTAGAGAAGCACTGGCCCGGGGGGGGGGGGCTAAAATAAAGATGACCCCTGGGTTAATTACTCCCAAGGGAAAAGTAGGTGGTGGTGAGGCAAATGGTAAAACCAAGGTTGGGCCTTGCTGGAGGAGTTTTATTCAAAGCGAACTGTCAAGGGGGTCCCATAAATCACCCAACCGCGTTAGGGACGCAAAATTCAGGAACATAATACCGATATGACGGAAATTAGGGCATAAGGCCGAGCCTTCCACCCTTTACCAAGTATATAGATGCATTAATAATATAAGAGATATTGTGATATCCCAACATAATCCTGTCCACCATGGAGCAATCTTCAACTTCACCTGCAACTAACAACGCTATAAGAGGGGCTGAGCAAAGCGGTAACATAGCCAAGCAACGGTTTGCTAGGAAGGGTGAAAAGTTTAGGGGCTGACATGGCAATTTGGAAGGCTTGAAGAGAAAATGATAGGAAGCGCAGCAAAGCGATAAAACGAAGCAACTAGCATAGCAATGATAGTAGTGAGATCCAGGGTAGCGGTCATCTTGCCTGAAATCCCACAAGGAAGAAGAAGGAGTCCATGAAGAAGACGAACGGATGAAGCCGAACCAAGCGTAGACGAACGAATCCTCACAATCGCAACGAAACGGGAACTATCGAGAAGAAGCACACAACATGGTAACACACCACACATAACCATGACATGATGCTCAACCAAGTATGATGCATGACAAAGGCTACATGAAGCTACTCATGGCAAGAGATGATGCAAACAAGAACAACACATCAAGGCAAGTTTAAATGAGGCCGGAAACAACATATAACAATTCCGGTAAGTCCTCATATGCAAGTTTAGAAATTGGTCCTGATCTGAATAATCCTTATGTTCAAGTTGTTAAACAAGTTAAGATGCACCAAGATGATCTACACGAGATTCTAGTCAAGTTACATATAAAGTTCATTTAATTCGGAGCTACGGCCTAGAAGATGTGAGCAAAACAAGTTAAACATGGCATTGATGCAAAAGGCATCCAAACATCAAGCCAACACCTCAAAACAAGGATTCAACATGATAATATGAAACTTCATGCAAAACCAAGCAAGTTTCATATAGAGCACACTCAAAACGGAGCAACGGTTCAACACATACACTCTATACAACTTTAAAGGACAAGCTGTCCAAAACAACAACTAGGCATCCATCAAGCATCAAAACAATAAGCTACAGGACCCCAACATGAGAAAAAAAGGCATAGGCATGAAGTACAGGTAAAGCATGACAAAACATGAACACTGAGCTATCTCCAGAAAACAATAGAACATGCTCAAAAGCACATGGCTAGATTGCAAATAATAATAGTTTACAGACTTAGCAGAAATAACATCAGGTTGCAATGTTTAGAGCTATCAAACAACATGTTACAGGAGCTTAAAATGGAAAACAAAGGCATGGCATTCTAGTACCAAAGACAAAGAACAAGGCTCCCTTACTGAACTAATTCCAAAGATCAACAGAAAATATGGTAGCATCCATGCAAACATGGCAAATGATATGACAGATTCAGACATAGCAGGAACAACAATAAGTAGGCATGTTGGTGAGCTTGTACCACTCACCACGGAGAAATACATGGCATTACAAGGTAATCAACAATAGTAAGACATGTTTATGAAGCTAAGAATAGCAAGAGAAAGTTCATAGGGTGCATGGATCACTAGCAACAATCATGGCAACATTGAACTTAATGTTAACAGGCTAACAACAACATTATTTAGCAATTTTGAGAGCAAGATAATAACAAGTTACAGAAGGCTATAAATGCAACCAGGGGCATAAATGGATAGAGCATGACATTTGTAACAAAACATCCTTAGTGAACATCTCCGGATTATGCATAGAATGACTTGTAGCAGCAGGTTTACATAGCATCATGATATAGCAGATTCAGACTAGCAAAATAGAAATAGCAAGTACCCTACTTCAAAAGCTCTATGCACTCACTACAAGACTCACAAAAATACATAGATTGCACCACTATGAAGGCGGCATGATGTAGTACAAAACACATGTAGAGCTCATGCTCAAAGGACGCACACACAAAATGCAATGAAAAAGACAAAACAGCAAGTTATAACAGTTTCAGCAGGTTAACATTATATAGCACTCTTGCGACGATGATTTGGGCGTCACTATGGACTCAAACAAGCATGGCACAATGTAATGAAATGAAGAGCATCTCACAACAAACAGTTTGATATATTACACGCACAAAACAGAGCAACATGCGTAGAGATATGGCATGGCAAAGTATGCATCAGAACGTCAGGGTTTTCGGGACGGCAGATTTTATTAAAAAAAACACAACAAGCGCAAGATTACTAAACGACGCCCAGGCGAGGCTTAGGCGGGGAGGCTCACCAGCGGGCCACTGGGCCGGAGGGGAAGGGGAGGCTGGGCCGTGGCCCACGTGGCCGGCGAGGGAGGAGGCCCAGCAGGGGCGAGCGAGCGGGAGAGGCGCGGATCGGGGCTCCTCCCGATCCCGCACAGCAGCGGCGACGGCAAACGGCAGGTGGCCGCAGATAGGCGGAGGCGGATCCCGGCGAGGGGTCACCGGATTCGGCGGCGGGCGCGAAGGGCGGCGCGGCGAGGTCGTCCGGGCAGGTGGCGCCAGCGCGGAGGAAGGTGGCGGAGGCGCGGGAGCGCGGCGCTGGCGGGTGGCTCCGGTCAAGGCGGT